>NC_140355.1:23411642-23526642 GCF_963514085.1 Chelon labrosus
AGAAACACACACTCTCTCTACAGATCAGAAACACACAACTCTTCAGGTCAGAAACACACAAACTCTCTCTACAGATCAGAAACAGAGAGACAGATTGTCCAATCAAATAAGAGCAAAAAATAAAAACTACAAATACAGTATGTTTACCATGATGCTGAAAGTGGGCGTGTCTCTGGAAAATTAGAGGCAGCCAATCAGAGAGCAGCCTCCTCTCCGTCCCACAGGATCATGATGTAAGAAACTACAGAACAATGATGAGTTAATATATAAAAGAATCATCAGGAGGATTAAACTTAACGTAGACGTCACTGGTTCAGGTCGAAACACACAACTCTACACAGTCAGAAACACACAACTCTACACAGATCAGAAACGCACAAATCTCTTCAGGTCAGAAACACACAACTCTACACAGATCATAAACACACAACCTCTCTTCAGGTCAGAAACCACACAACTCTACAGATCAGAAAACACACAACTCTCTTCAGGTCAGAAACACACAACTCTCTCTACAGATCAGAAACACACACTCTTCAGGTCAGAAACACACAACTCTACACAGATCAGAAACACACAACCTCTCTCTACAGATCAGAAACACCAACTCTTCAGGTCAGAAACACACAACTCTACAGATCAGAAACACACAACTCTACACAGATCAGAAACACACAACTCTTCAGGTCAGAAACACACAACTCTACACAGATCAGAAACACACAACTCTTCAGGTCAGAAACACACAACTCTACAGATCAGAAACACACAACTCTCTCTACAGATCAGAAACACACACTCTACACAGATCAGAAACACACAAGTCTACCAATAAGAAACACACAACTCTCTCTACAGATCAGAAACACACAACTCTCTCTACAGATCAGAAACACACAACTCTCTCTACAGATCAGAAACACACAACTCTTCAGGTCAGAAACACACAACTCTCTCTACAGATCACTCAGAAACAGAGAGACAGATTGTCCAATCACATAGAGCAAAAAATAAAAACTACAAATACAGTATGTTACCATGATGCTGAAAGTGGGCGTGTCTCTGGAAAATTAGAGGCAGCCAATCAGAGAGCAGCCTCTCTCCGTCCCACAGGATCATGATGTAAGAAACTACAGAACAATGATGAGTTAATATATAAAAGAATCATCAGGAGGATTAAACATTAACGTAGAAGTCACTGGTTCAGTCTCTAACATCCATCAGACCCGGCAGAGCAACGAGATGATGAACCAATCAATACTCATCACCAGCTTTCATTAGTAGAGGTCTGACCTGCCTGGAGCCACTGAGCAGCGCTGGTGACCTCCGGTAGTGACCCCCCCTCCTCCTCATGGAGGTCTGTAGACCCTGAAGGTGATCCAGTCACAGAGCATCAGTTAGCTCTGACTGAGCTGCTGCAGCTAAAGTCACATGTTAATACGTTCATCTGATGATGATGATGATGATGATGATGGAGCAGATCCAGTCATGTTCTCACTCATGCTCGTTTGAGAAACTGATCAATTAACTGCTGTGGTTTTAATAATTATAACAATAATAATAATAATAATGTCAACATCCACAGGAGGCACATGTGTTCATATCCCAGACACACGGTGAGCTCTACATCATGAATCCTGAGAGTGAGTTTAGTGTCGACAATCAATGATATAATACCTCTGCAGTAGAACACATGATGGCTGTTCAGTTTGATCAGAAAGAAAAGGGTCTCGTTATATGAAGAAGCCTTTTCTTTTAATTTCTATTTCTTTTATTTAAGTCAGCGTCTTCACTGCAGCTAGTCAGGGTTAGCAGGTGAAACACACTATAAAATAATAATACATTTCAAAATCCAAATGTCTTTTATATTTCATCAGTAGGACTAGAGACTGATCCTAAATGAGTCTGAGGAGAAGAACGATGCATCAACTTCCTGGTTTAAAGTCCATTTAATGAAGAAGAAATGAGCTGAACAAGATGAATGAGACACATTTTATTTGCAGTCATTAATGTTTCAGACACTGACTCGTCCTTTTCCTGGTGTTTCTCTTCATAAAGCGTAGGGCGTCCTTCCAACAACACACAAGATGCTGCAGCAGCTGTTTGAGAGGCGTCCAACATCTGTAAGGAATCACACTTTAATTAGTCCAACAGCCTCTAAACCATGACGACAGCAGAGCTCTCTGTTCACTGGTGGACGTGGACTCAGGGACAGGTGTCTGTTTCAGAACAAAGCTGGTCTGTCTCTGACCTCCTGTGGTTTGGCTTCAGGGGTCACAGCGTCCTGGGAGACAGTGAATTACCAGGAATTAGTCACGGCCCTGGTTCTCCTTCATGTTGGTGATGGAACGTTTAGAACTACTGCAGAGAACCAGGCCACTGCTTCATGTGACGTCTCATGTAGAACTGATACCTGGACACAAGCACCTTCACACTGCTGGTCTAACTCTGAACTCTCCATCTCCATTGATCATCTAGATGTTTGCTCCAGACAACTGAAAACAAACTGTTCATATAATCACATTGAAGTCTGAGTTGTCTGCTCCACCACTAATATATACTATATACTATATATATATATATATACTGTATATAGTAATTTTCTGTAATCTGAATTATTCCTGCTACAGCACTTTAATTCAGACTTTAATTCACATCATTTATTTAATATTAGTGGAATTATCTCATCTCATTTCTTTTCATCTCTGTTCATCTCATCACAACTTAACTCGTCTCATCTCATTTTATATTTTTCATCTCATCTCATTTCATCTCTTCTTATCTCATCCCAGCTAATCTCATTTTTCTTCCTCATGTCATGTCATGTCATGTCATGTCATCTCATGTCATCTCATCTCATGTCATGTCATGTCATGTCATGTCATCTCATCTCATCTCATCTCATCTCATCTCTTTCATCTCATCTCATCTCTTTTCATCAAACTAAGGGATTAAAAAGACAACAGAACTCAGAATCATCATGTCTTTACATTTTCTTTTGGACCACATGAATCCATTGAAGCTGTACCAGTCAGTACATCTGAGACATCTGAGGACACAAAGCAAAAAGAAAACCAAGAATGATAAACATTAAAAAAAAGTCTGAATAAAAGGACTAAAGGACGTGACAGTTAAAGCAAACTAAATGGAATGACGTTATTGGCCAGATTACATATTAGCCAGAGACATAATGAACTTGTAGTTTCACTTGACTTCATGTTGGCAGATGTTAAAGGTTAACCATGTGAACTGACTCTAAACATCATCACCATCATCATGAGCTTTGCTCACTGAGGTTTCCTTCAGTAAATGATTGACATTGTTCATATGTAATAAACAGTGATTCAGTCAGCTGATCTCTGGCTCCATCAGCTGATCTCTAGCTCCATCTCTGCAGCTCCTCTGGTTGTTCTGTGTCGTCACTGAATGTGAAACGTCTGGAGGCGTGTTTTCATCTTTATGAAGTCGTCACAAACCTTCTCATACTTGTTAGTTACTTCCGTGCCACAGCAAAAAACTCTCGGTGTTCTGAGCTTCTCAGTGATGAAGAACAGCTCCAGGATGTCGATCTCCAGTCTGATCAATATTAAAGTCTGAGCTCCGACAGACTCTTTCCGAAGAGCTCCACATGCAGTCTTTACAGCTTCCAGTGAGTTCTTAAGTTTTTTAATGATCACCTTGAACTCTTCTGATAATGGGACCATTTGTTTTACAAACTCTGCTACTATACTGAGATGATTTATCAGACAAATAAGAGCAGCAACACCTCCTACAAGAGCAGCTAATCCAGCTACAAATAAACTCACACCTGCAGTTACAGGACCTAGTGATTTTGCTGCAAAACCTACGAGTAGTGCTATAAGACCTCTTACTATAATATATTTCATGAATTCCTTCTGAATGTCTTCAAATTCAGCAGCGATGACCTGAAGCCTGGTTACAGTCTCTCTCATCCTGGCTTCATTTTGATCACACAGGCCGACGAATGAAGCTGATTGTTGAGAGAGGTTTCTTCTTAAAATAGAAGAATTACGAATCCGATTGAGGTTTGTAAACAACTGTATAAATAAATCCATTTTCTGGAAGCTGAATGTTTAAAGTTGTCCTCTGTTGGATCTGTTGAACAAGTATGAACAGAACAGTTCTGTGAAGAGACAGAGAGCAGATCTAGACCTACTGAGTATCTGTGACCGACAGCGTGGTTGTTTTTACCTGGAGGTGAGTCGAGCAGCAAGTTTCAGTTCACATGTTGGCTCAGAATGAAAATGAATCCATGACAAGTCAGCACTTGAGATGGGGTACTACCTGGAACACACCTTAACCATAAACCATGTGATCACTCAGGTATGGTGAGTCGCCCACAGAGTACCGCCTACTAAGACGCTGCTCTTCCAGATGAGGAAGTGTTCTTCCTCTTGACAGCGACCAATCAGAGTCCAGGTTCACCACTTCATTCAGTTTCCTTAGATCCAGATCAACACGGTAACAATCACACTCATAATAAACACATTATGTTTATTATGTCAATTACATAATGAATGTATTCCTTATCAGTTCACCTTCAATAACCATAAAGATAAAGTGGACAAGTGTCTGTCTACACCTGAGTGAGAACACACCTGGAGGACAGGTGACCAATCAGAATCAAGAGTCACAGCTGAGTCACTATTTTCTGGTCTTCATTGTTTTAGACTTCATTAGAATTTGACAGAACTTCCTTCCTTCCTCTTCCCTTGTTGTCTTGGGGCTAATTCTGGGGCAGACATATTTCTTTGGGGTAGTTATTTCTCATTTCTCATCTGTACAGCTGAGGATCATTGAAGGCATGTCAGTCTTTTACTCATTCTCTAATCAGTGTTGACGTTTCCTCATTCAACCAATAAACATAAACCAGTTTCATATTCACTCTAACGTCCTGCTGGGAGCCTGTGATTGAGAAAATATCTGATCTGAAATAACAGATCTGATTTTAACTGATGGCAAAACAAAAATGTTGAAACAAGTGACTGAAGAGGAAATATGGCTCTAAAGATCATCACAATCATCATGACCTTTGCTCACTGAGGTTTCCTTGAATAAATGATTGACATTGTTCATATATAATAAACAGTCTGTGTGATCACTCAGCTGATCTCTGGCTCCATCAGCTGATCTCTGGCTCCATCAGCTGATCTCTAGCTCCATCTCTTTAGTTCCTCTGGTTCTTTTGTGTCGTCACTGAATGTAAAACGTCTGGAGGCGTGTTTTCATCTTTATGAAGTCGTCACAAACCTTCTTATACTCGTTAGTTATTTCTATGGCCTTCTGACTAACTCTCGGTGTTCTGAGCTTCTCAGTGATGAAGAACAGCTCCAGGATGTCGATCTCCAGTCTGATCAATACTAAAGACTGAGCTCCGACAGATTCTTTCCGAAGAGCTCCACATGCAGTCTTTACAGCTTCCAGCATGTTCTTAAGTGGTCTAACGATCATCTTGAACTCTTCTGATAATGGGACCATTTTTCCAACATGTTCTTCTTCTGAAGTTTTCATGTTTATCATAAAAATCACAGCAGCAACACCTCCTACAAGACCACCTGCTCCAGCAAACCCCAAACTCACACCTGCAGTTACAGGAGCTAGTAACACTCCTGCTGAGGCAACGAGTACTGCAGCGAAACATCCTACCATAAAACCTCTGTCGGATTTATTCTGGATGTCTTGAACTTTAGCGGCGATGACCTGAAGCCTGGTTACAATCTCTCTCATCCTGGCTTCATTTTGGTCACACAGGCTGACGAATGAAGCTGATTGTTGAGAGAGGTTTGTCCGTAAAGAGTCCATATTCAGTCTGATGTTTCTAACAAGAGACAATAAAACAATAAAGCCATCAGATATCTGTTCTCAGTATTTGTGACAAACGATGAGGTTGTTTTTACCTGGTGTCTCACCTGTGTCTCCTCTCAGATTCTCCAGAATGAATCCTTGACTCCACAGACTCAGGGTGTTACACACCTTAACCCTCATAAAGCATGTGATCACTCAGGTATGGTGAGTCACCTACAGAGTACCGCCTATGAAGACGCTCCTCTTCCAGGTGAGGAAGTGTTCTTCCTCAGACAGTGACCAATCAGAGTCCAGTTTCACCACTTCACTCATTTTCCTTAAATCCATATCAACACAGTAACAATCACACTCAGTGGATCTCAGTTGTAATTATTATCAATTACATAATAAATGTATTTATTTTATTGTTTCTTATCAGTGAAGTTTCTCCATCAAACACAAACTAAGACACAAACTGAACCTGTTGAGTTTCTAGAAGACGTTCTGAGAGAACCCAGGATATATTTAATATTTGACTCAGAATCAGGATCAACCCAAATCAGCTGACACCTTTCATTCATTCATTCATCATCATCACAGAAAGGCCCCAGTCAGCCTGGATTAGAACCCAGAACCTCCTGGATGTGAGGTCTCAGTGCTAACCACCTCACCACTGAGCCACGTCCACTTATTTATGATTTCCTGCACGTAAAGAGAATTGAAATGAGTTTAATGATCAGACTCATCTGATGTTCTGTAAACAGCGATGGCAGCACTCTAACGTCCTGCTGGGAGCCTGTGATTGAGAAAATATCTGATCTGAAATAACAGATCTGATTTTAACTGAAGGCAAAATAAAAATGTTGAAACAAATGACTGAAGAGGAAATATAGACAGAACCTGTTCTCCATGCTGGAGATCATTTAGTCATTAATTCTTTCTTCAGGGACTCATGTGGAAGCTGCAGGTATTTAATGAACTCCTAACAGCTGGAGGCAACCAACTAAACTTCCACTGCTGTCAACGTCTGATCACAACCCAGATTACACAGATCTCATCTCTACATGTATATTCATAGACGTCTGTGGAGATCAATCTGAAACTGAATGAAGCTGATGAATGTTCATGTAGTCGTAGCTTTAAATGCTAACCCTGCTAGCAGGCTACAGCTGATAGACAACAAGTGGAGCCATAAATACGTTTATCCTGGAGATCATGCTAATGGTGACATTAATGGTGATGCTAATAGAGAAGCTAGTGGCAGCCATAAAGGCAATGCTAATGGAAATGCTTGTGCCAATGCTAATGGTGAAGCTACTAGTGATGCTAATGCAAATGCTAGTGTCAGTGCTAATAGTGATGCTGGTGGAGATGCTAGTGATGAGGCTTGTGGTGATTCTAAAAAATGGTGATGCTAATGGTGAAGCTTCTATGCTAATGGAAAGTATAGCATCAATGCTAATAGTGATGCTAGTGATGAGGCTTGTGGTGATTCTAACGGTGATGCTAATGCCGTTGCTAGTGGTGATGCTAATGGTTTGATTGACAGAGGTCATGTTCAGATATGTTTAACAGTTTATTTTTTAGTGTTTGATCTAAAGACTCGTTGACTCTTCAGTAAATTACTGTTAGCAGTTTAAACTAAACATCCAGCCTTTAACGTCTGGATGAACTCATGCTGGTGAATGTCTGCTATCGCTAACAGCAGCTCAGACTCTGCTGTGGTTTCCAGTAAAAGTCATAAACTGAGCAGAGTTCCCTCCAACAAACAGCTTCAGATTATAAAAACAATGTTTCTCCACCTCTGCTGTCCAGAGGACAAGTCGTGCTCAGCGCTGTCAGGTGTTAATAATATTCTCTGCTGTTATCATCATCATCATCATCATCACGGAGCGGCTGACATTACGCCAAAGACAAAGACGCAGCGTTGAAATGTCCCGGGTCTAAACGAGGGTCGCCCCCCTCCCTCCCCCTCCCTCCCCCTCCCCGCCTCCCCCCCCCCGCCGCTATCTGCCTGCCATTTCCTGAAGGAAATGTAATTTCTGCACGAATCAAAACAAAAAGCCAATTTTCAGCTATTTACTCGTCAGGCTGAGCTTTTAAAGACGCAGACGCCTCCGACAGCAGCTGACATTCACTCATACAGACAAATTACCGACGGACACTTGAGAGACGGCAGAGACAAAGTGTTAGACACAATCACAGAGCTGGAGTCAGAGCGGCGGTGCTCAGTGGCTCGTAGCGTACAAACTGATTATTAGAACAACAACCACAGCATCGACAAGAAGACGCTCAGAGAGGAAGTGTCTGCAGAGACGTCAACACGTCAGCTCCTTCTTCTCTCTAGGGATTATTCTTTGAGGGGAGGGGCCTCTGTGGATCATCCCACAGGTGCCTGGTCTGGTCTAGGTGGGTGCTACATGTCTAAGTAACATCCACACCAATGAATGCCAGGTCCAGAAGTTTCCCAGCCGAACACTGAACTGTCACAAGATGGTCGACGTTATTTACTTCTCCAGTCAGTGGTCATAATGTTGTGGCTGATCGGTGTATATCAGACACATCAGACAACAAGTTATAAAAGTTTTCTTAGATACTTTAGGAACAAACTACCCAGTGAGTAGAACAATCCTTCGTCCTGTTCCTGTTTCAGTAACTTTTCATTTGTCTACAGTGAAATGACTGAACCTCTTCAAAAAATGAAGCCTCACATCTGAACACTTTATTGGAACACGTATTCTTTCTGACTATCAGAACGTTTTGTGTGAAGTGGCGACAAAATCAATCCGTCTGTTGAAAGAGGAGAAATGGTTGAACGAGCCTCTGAAGAGATTCAGGTCTGAACTAATCAGGAAGCAGCTCCACTCTGACCTTTACGTGGAGAAACATTCTGACATTTTCTCCCATTTGTCACAAAGAGACTTTTTCAGTTCCAATCTCTCGGTACTGAAGGACGTAGCGCTACTTTTATTTGGTCAGAGTTTGACTCGCAATCATTTTCAGTTTCTGGCGTAACGATCTTTCACGTCTTAATAGCGACTAAAATGACTCAGGTCTGTTTTTTTCTGGGTTAATTTCCTTCTGCTCATGTGAATGGACTTCACTGATCTAAACCTCTGAGGAGGACACGTGTTACTGCAACGCCTGAAGTGAACATAGGCAGCAATACCAGCAGTCACCATTAGATGGCTGAAGCTTTACTGCTGCCTGAGTCAACTCCTCAGATTTGATTTGAGCTGGAGCAGATCCACAAAAAAGATCCTGATTCATTTAAATCACTGACGTAATTATAGAATAAAAAGAGAGAAGCGTTCTGGATGTCCTCTTATAAAAACTTCTTCCTGGTATGAACGAAGACTGTTCTGTTAATGAGTTTTAAATCATTATTTTACTAAGTGGTTTTATAGTGTTTTAGATGAAACATTTAATACATTTTATTATGTAATTTTTTATTTTTTTAACTTTAGCCTGGACATCATCACATTCTACCATTGTGCACATTATACAATCCAGAAGAAGATGGAGATTTCCTCCATGTTGTTCACCAAGGCATGCTACATATCAGTGCTAAGCTAACTGTCACTACTTGATGGCTGTATTGTGTTAATTATATGTAGTACCATCATTAGACCACTAGATGGAGACAAATTGAGCTACAGGTTCAGATTCTATCAGTCAAGTCACCATGTGGCATAGTTGAAGTAGAATCATGTTAATAGACTCTAAAGGACTAAAGGAGCTTTTCAGATACTGAGTTTTAATAATTATTTTACTAGGTGGTTTAACAGTGTGTTTTAGATGATACATTTAATATTCTATTATATAATTTTATTTTATTTTGTACATACACTTTTGTTTATACAGTTTTTACTTCATACATTATTTAAAATGTATTCTGCAGTGTGTTTCTTGATGATGAAAACACATCGCTGTAATAAAGAACTGCAGGAGCCGTGACCGTTCTACTGTTTCTACTGTTTCTTCCATTAACCTTAAGACAGGATGGAGTTAGGTGGAGTCAGACCAGGCTGGAGCTTCAGAACCGATCTCTGCACCACTATGTTTCCAGAGAAGCTCAGAACAGACAAAGCAAACACTGACTCTAAAGAGGAGCTTTCATGATTTGTCAAAATAAAAATCTAAATGATTTCATCGTGTCAAGATTTCTGCATGAGGAGTAAATGTGAAGCAGCGCTCTCCTTTAATCATCCCACCCCCCAACGGTTAAAACAAGACGTAGCCTCCCCCCTCCACATCCAGTCTGACCTTCCAGTTACTCTGCTGCACGGCTCTAGGCGTGATCAGTCACTCAGACACATCTCAGCTAAAGTGTGATTATCGGTGTTAGCGTGCAGAGAAATGAAAGGGCCAGGCATGCTGAAGGATGTCCGTCTTTATACAGAGAGTGTTTCATGTTCAAAGCGTCGCTTCCTCTCAGCAGCCCGCTGAAGACGATGCAGCAGGATCTGGAGGTGGGCGGGCCTCGTCTATGAAAGCAGCACTGGAGGCGACGCACACCAAACAAAGAAGGATGAGTCGGACTCAGCGGAAAAATAAAAAGCAGAAGACAAAGGAGTTGACAACCAGGTGAATTTTAATGGAGCTGGAGTCAGCAGCTTTTCACAAATCCTTTTCCCTCCTAGTGTCACAGAGATGAGGGGGGAGAGGGAGGTCATCCAGCATTAACCTGAAATAAACACCTGAGGCTGCTGGGTGAGGAAAACTTTATATGACTCTTATTATTGAATCTATCCTCTGACTGGATCTGGATACGCTCATGAGGATTTTATCATATCAAACAGTTCAACTGCAGCACAGACCGGGTTAAGCTCATAGTCCTCTAGGGAGCAGGGAGGTGACGCCTGAAAAGACCAAATAAATCAGGACTCAGGACTAACCCAGAACCTTCAGGTCCATGTGCCTGACCCTGGTCTCTATGACCCTGGTCTCTATGGACCCTGGTCTCTATGACCGGGTCTCTATGGACCCTGGTCTCTATGACCCTGGTCTCTATATGGACCCTGGTCTCTATGACCCTGGTCTCTATATGGACCCTGGTCTCTATGGACCCTGGTCTCTATGACCCGGGTCTCTATGGACCCTGGTCTCTATGATACTGGTCTCTATGGACCCTGATCTCTATGAACCCTGATCTCTATGGACCCTGGTCTCTCCATGGACCCCGGTCTCTATGACCCTGGTCTCTATGGATAGGTCAGACTTCAGTGTCAGTAACATTGTGTCTGATTAATTAGTGATAAACTAAAATGTCTTCTAGATCAGAGAGTAGAAAACACCCTGATAGCAATGATATCATTCTGAACTCATTCAGCAACCCCTTGACTAGAAGTGGACCAAGAGTTTAGAGAAATACCACAAAGGTTCTAGTAACAACAGAACCAGGCCCACTCTCCATCTGGACATGTGGAGAACCAAAGAACCCAAAGTGTTCCACGTTGGGTTTTTACCTCTTGAAAGTGAATCTGGCTACAGAATCCTACTGATTCCACTACAGGAGGCAACGTACACACAATTCAACCTTTGGACATTTTATTTAGCCTGGACATCATCACATTCTACCATTGTGATCATTATACAATCCAGAAGAAGACTGATGTAACTCCCCAGGGAAACCAGTCACAAAGGCATGCTACATATCAGTGCTAAGCTAACTTTCACTACAAGATGGCTGTGTTGTGTTAATTATCTGTAGTACCACCATTAGACCACTAGATGCAGTTAAAGACCATGTATGAGGAACAGGGCTCAGATTCTATCAGTCAAGTCACCATGTGGTGGATAGTTGATGTAGAATCATGTGGATAGACTCTAAAGGACAGAAGATAATAAAACTAGATCAGTTCCATTAGTTGTCAGTAGTTTTTGGATTTGATGAAATATTGAGACAGAAGAAGTGTTTACTCTGTTAGCTGAGGCTAGCTGGTTAGCTCCAGCTATGTGATGCTTAGTAACAATGGAAGCAGACAGACATACGCTTCATTCTGTCCAGACTTTATTTCATTTGATGCACAGAATCAGAGAGTTTAATCCACAACAGACTCAGGCTGTTTTTTATTTTTTTCATTTTTCTATAAGCTGCCATCATGCCAAAGGCTTCAGGAAGTAATTATACCTTTCTCACATGTCTGGCCACTTCACAGTTCACCACAACACACCATTCATAAGCTGCTCCAGCCCCCGGTGAACTAGATAGAGGTATGATACCTGTGCTTCAAGATAATAACTGCAATTAATGGGCCGTCACCACGGCTCAAGCCATTAGCTGCTATAATTATTCACAGGCTTTTTAAAGTACGGATCCATACATGTAAAGATTTTTTAAAACCGTCATGGAAAAGGCTTAAAGTTAATCCACACTGAAGGGCAAAACAAATCAGAAGTCAGAGACTGAGACAGAAACAAACTGGTGCCAAAGAGGAACGACGTGTAAATGGAGTCAGGAATTAAATATACACGAGCCTTCCTTCCTTTTCATTTACTGCTGCCACATTTCATCTCCAGAACTTTTTCAATTTTATAGATATTATTTTATTTTACGTAGCACAGGTTGGCGTTAAAGCTGAACACGTAGCTCTTGTATGTTTGTGTGAGTACATTCATTACATGGTGAGACCTGTGGAGCTCAGGGATATCTGAACACATCAGAGTCATTATGAGGAGCAGACATCATCATCTCATTTAAGAAAGGGACAAACACACACTCTGTTTATATCCTCCCAGCGTAGTGTCATTATCACGGCCTGGACGTTTGGTTCCAGCGCGCGCTAATGTGTGAGCAGGAGACACGCTACCACCCGCCAGATAAATGACTTCAATCAGTTCATTCAGTGAACACTTTCACAGTTTCTATATTATTTTCTCAAAGGTATTTTAAAGAGAAGATGAATACATCAACATCTGAATCCAAAAGAAGTTTCCAGAGATCTGTAGGTGATCATTCAAACTAAAAACATTCATGCTGCACACTCATGGTTGATTATTCATGATGGGCAAGAGGAAGAAAAAAGATTTTGAAAAAATTTGTTTTTTAAAAATAAAAACATAAATCACAAACACTAAATATCTCCGTACAAACTGAACGGATCGATGCCTGAATTTATACATCCCCAAGTAGCAGCATCCGGTCTGACGACAGGTTCAACACAGATGGAGGCAGATGGTGAGTTAATGGTATAACTGTTGATGTTGCTTTATGAGGTTAGCTGCTTGTTAGCATGCTAGCTGTTAGCCTCAGAGGCTCCTAGCTGCCAGGGTTCACATCTGAAGAAGAACTGAACTCCAGCTGAACGTCCTCAGATACAGAGATGCTGAAGATGTTTCTTCTTCTGTGACGTGAAGGTTTCACATCGTGTAAAACAACGTCTCTTGCAGTTTGCTTGTTGAACGTCGTGTTTTCCAGGTGAAACATCATAACTCTGTCTCTCTCTGTTGTCATGGTGTCTCTGTCTGTTGTGTTTCATTATTTTATGGACTGATTTAATTTGTAGATTTCCTGTTTTATTTTGAAACAACCTTTTATCTTTCGTCTGTTAGCTTCACTTCCTGTCTTCCTGTGGTTGTGCTCCTCCCTCATTGGTCTCACCTGTGTCTAGTTCCAGGTGTATATAAGGTCCCATATGTCGTCTGTTGTGTTTCCTTCTGTTTCTCTTTTTGACTCATTTAGATTTTTATATTTTCTTTGTTATATTTCTGTCAGGTTACAGATTTGCGTGTTCCTGCTATGACACATGTCTTCATTTACTCCAGGAATGAAACCATTCACAAGTTTAAAGAACATAAAGCAGTGTCATGTTTTAATCCCTCCTGTCAACACATCTTTTCAGGAAGGAGTCTTAAAGTGAACTGCAGCGATTGCATCGAAACCTCGGCTCTCGGCTCTTTGTGTCCTCGGGTGTCACGTCTAAAAATAAGTGACCTGTCTGCAGCGGTGTAAGCAGAGTGAAAACATTTAGCCAGGAAGCTGAAATCGATCCCGTCGCAGTCAGATGGACGACAGGAGGTGACGCTGCAGTTCTCACAAATGATGATGTGACGGGCCAACGACAAGAGATGGAAAGAGTCCAGGAAGTGATGTGGGAGACATCAGCAGAGGTGACAACGGAGGAAGTCTCCAGGGACCGACGGACGGATCCACTCAGCCCTTGTTGAGTGAATATTAGGAACGAGTTTGTCGGATGAAGCTCTTCTACCGTTTCACTTTTATGCTGATGACACACCGCTGTAACGTGAGCAGAAGCTGAGGATGATGATGGACGTTGAAGTCACTGAAGAAGAAGAGATGAACTAATACCAGATGATATTAATCATGATATATTATTAATCTTTCTGTGGACGTTATCATTCATTTAAAACAAAGATCTAGACACAGCAGCTGGTTCCAGTTGTTGAGAAGTTAAATCCAACCAAATCCATTTCAATAAGTCTACGTTTCTTATTGTAAATCTTTTTGTTATTGGGTTGCAGTTAATGTAGACTGGTTAGCAGTTTTTTATTTTAATTACCAGACAATATGAACTCTTTAACAGGAGGTTTATGCTTCTGCATCAACTTGATGCTCAGACCCTAACGCTGTAGCCTGATGTGCACCTCACCAGTATTTCCAGCTGCTTCTCCATCTCCAAAATTTTCTAATTGATTGTTTTGGATCAGTAAAGATGAAACACATGGAGGAAAGGTTAACTGAGGAGGTTCGAAGGTGCAAACATTTGTACAACTTGTCAAAAGTTTCAGTTGCTATTATCGAAAGTGAAGCAGGAAGTAAAAAAGACACAGCGCCGACTAGTGTTTGGGTGGAGTTGTTACAGAGCGAGCCAGATTGATGAGGGTCAAGTATAAATGACGACACACCGACGTAGGCTACGCACGTACGTTATGACGTCTAGTACTGCAGAACTCTAAATGAGCCTTAAGTCTTCACATCACACAGACCTCAGGTTTTAGCCGTTAGTGAAGATAAAGCAGCTTCCTGCTTCAGTCAGTGCAGACCTTGAAAACTGAAACTGGAAATAAAAACAGGAAGATGAAAACTCAGAGTAGAGCCTCGTCAAAAGAGGCCAGTGAGGAAGTTCAGGGTAAAGGTTTCTCCTGGAGGTTTACTGGGCTTGGCCAGGGACTATACATGTCCACTGTCCTGGAGGGAAGACCTCGGGATTCCCCAGGATACGTACAGACTTGATCCCTCAAAATGGATGGATGGATTTTTATTTGTGTGAAAACATTCAGAGCATAAATGTTCTAAAGCTTCTCCCTTCAGTTCTTGTTCACCTCTGTGTTTATTGCTGAGGCTGCAGTGGGAGGTGCTGGTTAATACTGAGAAGAATCCCTAATATTTCGTCCCCCTACATTGACTGTACATGATTTTCTATTGGTTCTCCTTAGACTTGACGGGCGTTCCTAATAAAGTGCTCAGTGACTGCAGCATGACTCCAGCTCAGTGTCAGTGAAGCAGCTGCTGGCAGCGATACGGCGTCAGAAAGAGGAGGTGACTGGATTCCTCCAGTCATTTCTGTATCTGCTCTCTTAGGATGTCGTTTCCCACTTTCCAAACGCTCTGATTACCTCACGCCGCATCCCCTCCCATCCGGCCGTTTGTGAATTTATTCAGTGTGTACCGCACAAAAAGAGGAGGAATCTGTTTCCTAGCAACTGCTTTAATAGCTGAGAAAGTGCCGTGGCCCGTTTAGCGTGGAACGCCTTTAAACATGTCACTTTAAAGTTGTTGAGGAAACATGAAAACAGATCTGCAGTCTGTCAGTCTAACAGGAATCCCTCCGAGGTCTGAGAGAGAGGCTGCTCAGTAAACATTTACTTTACCTGTGTGATTACAGCGAGCTCTGCCACTCCACAGGGAGTTCACATCCAGCAGCGACGGTAAATAGAGGAGAGGAGGGACGGAGGAGCCGGGAGCTCGTTAACACCTCCTGTTAAAAACACTGACAACATAACAGATTAGGAGCCGTTAACGCCATTAGAGCTGACTCCTCAAAAACAGACAAGAAAGTGGAAGATTAACCAGTGGACATCATCATAGTCTATCATTGTGCACATCATAGAATCCATAAAAATATTAACATTTTCTCCATATTGTTCACGCATGTAACTCCCCACGAGGCATGTTAGATATAATTGAAAAGATCATGTTCTCTACAAGATGGCTGCGTTGTGTTTGTTATCTGTAACAAACCACCATCAGTTCACTGAATGGAGCCAAACAACCATGTCGGAAATTCAGGCACAGGGCTCAGATTCTATCAGTCAAGTCACCATGTGGTGAATAGTTGATGTAGAATCATATGGATAGACTCTGAAGGACCAAGGAAGGTCATAGAAACAATATCTGCTGCTTTTGTGGTCAGTTGTTTTTGGAAGAAGCTGAGGAGCTCGTTAACACTTCCTGTTAAAAACATTGATCGTGTAGCAGATTAGGAGCTCTTAACGCCGTTAGATGTCACTCGTTAGAAGTGTAAATCTGCTGGTTTCAAAGACCTCGGTGGTTTTCACATCATCCGACCTCCAGGGAGAGTTTTCTTCTTTATTCTTAGATTTCCACTGAACTGCAGCTATTTCACATCATACAAACGTAACATGAGTTTTACTTTTTACATTCTGCTTTGCAGACAGAACATCATCATCATCTGTTCTAAAGATCAATCACCAACACTTATTGTATTTGCAGTAAATTGTTTATTGCTTGTGAATACACCCAGGATCTGGTCTCTAATGTCCAGGTTAGAGTCCAGGTGTGAACACTGATCTGGGGCCTCATGTACTAAGAGTTGCGTAGATTTCCTTCTAAATCGTGACGTAAATTCAGATTTAGAAGCATTTCAAAGCACATTTCCTTTGTACATCCCAATTGAACGTACCCGACTCCTCCCTGTCCACGGCCATTTAAATATGCAAATTATATTTAAATTGACCCTGCACCTGAGATTCCCCTCTCTGGAGACGCTACTCACTGGAGTGGAGATGCGCAAAAATGTGTTCTTTGGTACGCTGCCACAATGTTGGTTACTTGCATTTGCGCATCACGTATGATCTGCACACTGATCGAATGAAAATGTTTCCTGTTGACATTTACAAATTCATGCGATGGCGCTTTTATATCAATGTGTGTGCAGTCGATAGCTCTGATTGCATTCTGAAAACCGTCTCTCGCTGCAGATTGCTCTTTAATGTTGACCTGTTCAGATGCATTGTATGGGAATCTGATATACCTGGCTGACATGAGGATAATTCCGTCCCACACTGCTGGCATGGCTCTGCTCAGGGTCGACAGGCACAGTCCCGATCGGTCGGAGTAATAGTTTTCACATTGATGACAGTTTCCCGGCATCACCTCTAAGTGTCGCCAAAGGATCGACATCTGTAGAATCCTACTTACGCCAGCCACGTCGTTGGCGTAGGGACGTACAAAATTCCCGGACATTTCACTCTTGATACATCTGAACTTTTACGTGAGCGAGTACGTACGTAACATTTTTGTACTTAAGCAACGTTCGTACATGAGGCCCCTGGTCTCCAGTGTCCAGGTTAAACAGGTCCAGGTGTGAACACTGATCTGGTCTCTAGTGTCCAGGTTAAACAGGTCCAGGTGTGAACACTGATCTGGTCTCTGGAGTCCAGGTTAAACAGGTCCAGGTGTGAACACTGATCTGGTCTCTAGTGTCCAGGTTAAACAGGTCCAGGTGTGAACACTGATCTGGTCTCTAGAGTCCAGGTTAAACAGGTCCAGGTGTGAACACTGATCTGGTCGCTAGTGTCCAGGTTAAACAGGTTCAGGTGTGAACACTGATCTGGTCTCTCGTGTCCAGGTTAGAGTCCAGGTGTGAACACTGATCTGGTCTCTAGTGTCCAGGTTAAACAGGTCCAGGTGTGAACACTGATCTGGTGTCAGTCCACATGTGGAGGTGGTCTGGGACACATGTGACCTCCTTCCTTTGGTAGTGTGAACACACAATGAGTCCTGGGTCACATTAAAAACCACCTACTCAACAGGGCTGATCTGAGGAAGAGGAGTTTAAAATGTGTTAGTTTACCATGACATTAAACATCTTTTAAAATCACACTGCTGTGGACTATGAAGACGATGAAGTCCTTCCACCAGATACAAATATGAAGGTGTCGTCTGCATACATGTGAACACAACCTCAAAAATATATTTTCTTTAAAATGTAATATCTTTCCTCTAAATATCATTCATATAGAGAAGAAGTGGACCAAGGACAGAACCCTGAGGGATTCCAGTTTGAGTCGTTAACGAAGACGACTCCTCATTTTTAATAACTACGTGAGAGCAGGTTGTGGCTCAGATTAATAGTTTCTCCAGTAACGATGTCTTTATGTAGATTCACCAGCACAGGAATCTCATCTGAATTTCCAAAAATAGGAAACCAAAACAGCGTCCTCGTTTTTACTGACACAAATCAACTTCTGTTGTCTCTGCTCAGGTCTGAGGAGTTCCCCCGGGAGCCCGAGAGGACCGAGAGACTGTCGAGCTTCAACGTGAAACAGTCATTACTTTACTTAACCACACAGAAACAGATGGCTGCTTCTCACAGCAAAGCTCTGGAATCCAGTTTTGATGCTGGAGTCTTATTAGCAGAAGGAGATGGGAGACCCAAACACTGAGCCGCATTTTAGAGAGGAACACAAAGAAACAGAATTAGTGAATAAACTATCTTTATTATTGGAAAGCAGGTCTTAGAAAGGTGTGAGTGTGTTTATCAGCTGTATGATGAGACTGAATCACATGATGATATTAAACGTGTTGTAGGATCAAGTCCTGACATGAGAACAGCTTCAGCTCAGACCTTCATTATATCTTCTCTCAGGACACCTCGTTCCTACTTCCTCAGTCAGGACTAAACACTGAGTACAACAAAGTACTATGTCCCATATGGCATCTGTTTGAGTCAGTCTGGTCACCTGTCCGTCCACCTGGTCTTAATATAAATGTGTCTCCGCATGCGTCCCCAGCCAGCACTTGAGATCTGATCTCAGTTTGTGTGTCTGTAAATCAGCAGCGCCATCATGTGGTCAGTAGAATATTGTAGCAGCTGCTGTCTCTAATGGATCTCTACCTACCGCTGGATCAGAACCATCAACAGCTGCTGGTTGACTTGGAGACATGATCCAGATGTTGGAACAAGATGGAAAGACTCTCACATGTTAAGATCTGATTTATTTATGATGGTAGTTATTTTAGAGAAGGAAGGAAGGAAGGAAGGAAGGAAGGAAGTCCCTCCCATGTTCAGTTCTTCTTTATTTTAGAGACTAATCTCAGATTAGATCAGATTAGACCTGAACCCTGGAAGCTTCCTTATGCGCTACAGCCAGGTGTTTGTCCACTAACACCTGAAGGACAAGGGACACTCCTTAGAGGACAAGCAATAATAGAAAACTTAAAATATGTCTGTACATTTTGTTCTCTCTTGTCCAAATGTCCCATTGTGAACTCAATTTAAAAAGAAATGTAATTCCACACATACATACATATATATATGTGTGTGTGTGTGTGTGTGTGTGTGGCGGTATGACCTCTGCTGTCAGCGTAAAGCTGCGACCCCCCCACCCCCTGTGGTTCATGTGATACCTGACATTGATCTGGCTCCACAGTCTGTATGGAGGGATCAGCATGGGTTCCTCCAGTCCATCACACCACCAGAGACCGTCCCAGCGGCTGCACAGACATGACTGAATGACAATGAAGGCAGTCGCCTCTCGGCCAGACGCTGGGACTGTTCAACACCAATACTACATCAGCAGGGGACAGTGGTGATGATGTTGTTATGAATACAGTGGCCAGGGAATCTAAGGAGGAAATGGTCCCTGGTGACCCAGCAGCAGAGGAAACCAAACAAATCACTTTTCAGACATTTATTTTTAAAATATAAACATTTAAAGAGCTATTTAATTCTCATTGTAGCTCTCAACCAATTTACATGATGCAGAGTCAAGATGTTTATTGTTGTTAAGGCTGTGACACCAAACAGTCAGCTGTTTTATAGTTCCTAGCTTCTTAGCTAACCTGTAGTCCTTATATCTTCTGTAGCTTCTGTTTCTTTCTAGTTTTTCTTATCTCTGCTTTTCTTGGTATTTTTGGGTCTACTTTTGTTTTTTGTATTTTCTTGGTTAGATTTAATTCTGCTGAATTATATTTTTGTTGCTATCACCCTGCCTCAGCTCTGCAGCACCTTTTGTTCTTCATTAAATCCACCCAGCTTTGTTCCTGAGCTCATGTCCTCTTCTTGCTAAACGTCTCTATGCTAAAGGAGGGACTCCCTCATTTGTCTGATAAATGATGTCTCACCTGGACAATTAACAAAAAAAAAAAAAAAGACCACAGCCTAATAGATGGAAGTTCACTGGTAGACAGGACGTGAGGGAAATAGATGGTGGGATAAGAGGGTCGGGGTGGAATGAGAAGATGGATGATGGTCTTCAGATGAGGAGGGACCCCAGGGAGTGAGACTCAGGGTGGGGGGCATCACTAACCCTCGTTCCCCTGGTTCCTGTAATGAGAGATGGAAAAGGAAGCGAAGAAAAAAGAGGGATGAGGACAAAAAAGAGGAGTAAAGCCATATTCACACAGAATTAGAATTACCTGAGGACGTCATGTGATTTAGAAACACCTCCTCCTCCCCATGACTGTGCTTCATGTGGTGCATTGAACTCTTCTACATGTCAGAGTTAATATTCTACCTTTTATTCATCTACACCTTCTGACAGCTGCAGATTCTGATTAATAATAAAAATACATGCTGATGTGATGAGACCGTATTGATCCTGAGCTACCTGTCACCTTCACTGATGCTGCTATCAAGGTGTTCCCCAAGGTTCCATACTGGAGCTACTCTTGTTTTCTCTCAGTGCAACGTTTTAAACAAATGCTAAATAAATTGTTGTCTCATTTTTGTCTTCATAAATAGATTTCATACCTTCTGAACATTTTGACGCTACAGTTGTCTCCATCTTTGCCTACGGTTACCATGGTTACAGCTACAGCTGCGATGTACTGAGGTAAATTATGGTGTTTATTTGAATTACAAAAGAAAGCCAGTAGTTGCTCTTCCGCGCATCCTAGCCTCCCAGCTAATAGCAACTCTTCCTAGCTTCCCTGCTCACAGTAGTTCTTCTAAGCCTATCAGCTAATAGTAGTTCTTCCTAGCCTCCAAGCATATAGTAGCTCTTCCTAGCCTCCCAGCTAATAGCAGCTCCTCCTAGCTTCCTAGCCTCCCAGGTAACAGTAGCTCTTCCTATTTTCCCAACTAACAGTAGCTCTTCCTAGCTTCCTAGCTTCCCAGCTAACAGTAGCTCGTCCTAGCTTCCCAGCTAACAGTAGCTCTTCCTAGCCTCCCAGCTACTTCGTGTTCTTCCTCTTCTTGCAAAGCGTAACGGTTTCTGTGCTGAAAAGAGTGTGAAAGTGTTTTTATTTGATTTACATGACGTTGTGACGCCTAGTCACGCCGTTCTTTGCCTTCATTTCTTGCTCAAAGTTTCTCGCAGCGTTTCTTTGAGAACCTCTCGATGAGGAACTTTTTCTGGGCCGCCATTTAAAACAAAACAAAGAGGGAAAATGAGATTGTTTGTGAACGTGACACCTGCTTCTGACAATAGATTTCACAGTAAAGCAGCCGAGCCCAGCCCAGACTCATCAGCGCCGCTTGCTTCTTTCTTTCTTTCTTCAAACTGTCTTCACACACATACATTTCTTTACCTGATCCAGCCGCCTTCATCCTCCGACTCCCACGCTGCTCCCAAGGTTAACCCCTGAAGTAAATGCGCAAACCTTCACGTCAAAAACAGCGAGGAAGACGTCCATCAACGTGATGCTCCAACACAGAGTAACAAAGGGATTTACAGAGTTAATCTGCATTCAAGGCTGCACTCGGAGAATGCACCGTTTTAAACCCCTTTGTTTTGATTTGTGGTTTTTCTGGTGATTTTAATTAGAACGACTTTTCAAAGGAAACCGTTGCTTTTAGAGGCCAGTTGTACATGAATCACATCCAAAGCAGGACGGAGGAAATACTGAATAAAGAAGCACCTTTTGAAGCTGTTGAAGACACGTCTCCTCTCTCTATCTCACCCCTGCTGCTTCGCCAGTATTTTTAAGAACCATCGTTTCCCACCTTTTGACTCGTCCTACGACAAACCAGAGTGTGTGTGCGTTTCTGTGTTTGTGCCCAGAGACGGTGTGCATAAGCTGTTTACACTGGAGTGTGTTCGATTATATTCGATAGAGCGGCGTAACAATTTGCAGCTCCACCGTGGAAGTACCTGTCAGGCTCAGATAAGCATTAAAAAAAAAAAAGAAGAAGAAGAGGAAGCGAGGGAGAAAAGAGGAGAGAAAATACCTGGGGAGTGAAAGAGATGGAGAGGAAATAATAAAGACAAGTGGAAGGTAAACACACCGCGTCATTTAGAGATCAGTGAAGGCAGATGGATGGAAATACATGTTGACGAACAAACATCAACCTTGGAAATTACCCGTCTGCTTGAAATCAGTTTGATCTTTGCACAGTGCAGAGACCTGCAGCTAGCCTAGCTTAGCACAAACACTGGAAACTGCTAGCCTGGCCTCGCTAACGGCTAAACCGGCCCACTGCTTTGCTTGATATTTAAACATGTAAAGATTCACGTCTCCTGATATTCAGACTTTACCTCATAATGTTGTGGGATGGATTTGTAGATCTGCAGGACATCTCACCAGCGCCGTTCGTTTATGTCCCGGTTAACACACCTCAACCTAACGCTGTTCTGCACTAAACCTGACGCAGAGGTGCTGCAGCATCACTGTGAGAGAGAACAGCACAAGGTCAAACACAACTGGTATCTCACATCCAGGATCCAGCTCCTCTGGAGGAACCCTCAGGCGTTCCCAGGCCAGATGACAGATATAATCCCTCCATCGTGTCCTGGGTTGTCCTCAGGGTCTCCTTCTGGTGGGACATGCCCAAAACACCTCTCCAGGGAGGCGTCCAGGAGGCATCCTTACCAGATGCCCTAGCCACCTCAACTGACTCCTCTCAACGTGGAGGAGCAGCAGTTCTACTCCGAGCTCCTCACCCTATCTCTAAGGCTGAGCCCAGCCACCCTGAGAAGGAAACTCATTTCGGCCGTTTGTGTTCACGATCTTGTTCTTTTGGTCATTACCCAAAGTTCATGACCATAGGTGAGGGTCGGAATGTAGATTGTCTGGTCTGTCCTCTTCACCACGGACCCCGAGATACTTGAACTCCTCCACTTGAGGCAGGACCTCCTCCCCAACCCGGAGCGGGCAATCCACCCTTTTTTCCGACTGAGGACCATGGCCTCAGACTTGGAGGTGCTGATCTTCATCCCAGCCGCTTCACACTCGGCTGCGAACCGCCCCCGAAAGAGGAGGTCGTTGCTCGATGAAGGTAAGAGGACTACGTCATCTACAAAAAGCAGGGACGAGATCCTCCGATCACTGAACCCGACACCCTCCCCCACCCGGCTGCAACTAGAAATTCTGTCCATAAAAGTTATGAACAGATCCGGTGACAAAGGGCAGCCCTGGCGGAGTCCAACCCTGACTGGTGTCATGGCAACTGCAAGTCAGATGCTAGTCTAGTGCAGATGAGAGTTGGTCAAATACCAAGTTGTGACACAATATTTAGTTTCTAGAAACCTTTATTGCTTGCAAGCAAGAGCCACTCATCAGCGACGGATGATGACTGAAGAGAGGCAGTCTCTCCTCAGCTTTTATACTTTCCTAAACAATGTTCTTATCTGTAGTCACATCATAAGATCACATATGACTTGACACAACTCATTGTACTAACATCTCAACATACATCTCATGACACACATACCACTTCTCCTTCACTTTAATCACCATTGTGTGACATACAGTGACAAATTTCCAGAACACAGGGACATAGAGGAGATACCTCAAAGACCCCCTCAGGCTGAACTCCTTCATGTGAGTTTCCTTAGTCACAACATATTACACAATGGAGCCTACAACAACATATCCATTCTTTCTTGCAACCACATGCTTATCATCAGGTAGATCTTCTGACCATACCACAAGCTTCCACCCTACATACAATCCCATGTCGCATCCACCAATGTTAATTTTATATATAATATTACAATATCAAGCGACATTTAAGAATTTCCCTCACATTGGGAACAGGGAACAGGTCTGACCTACTACCAGCTACATGGACCACGGATCCAGGATCCTGTGGAAAAATTTAGACCCCCGTGACCCTCTGGAGGACAAGCGGTCACAGAAGATGAATGAATGAATGAACTGTTGAAGCTTTATTGAACTACATAAACACAGTTTCCATTAAACTCCACTAAAAGTCTCTATAAAACACAATTATTGGCAACTTTTAAACTGCAGTATGTGAAAGGAGGAGTTAGTAAGAGTTGCTGTTGTTTAGTAATTTAATAAAAGTTTCTGTGAGGACATTTAACACGAGTCATAACAAACAACAGCATCAGTTCTCCTGCTGCATACGTGCCAATTAACTGTGTACTGAGTTTAAACCATTAACTGTGTTGTTTGCTGGAGACATTAAAACTAATTCATCATCCAGCACAAACTGGTTGTGTGTGTTTTGCCATCGGTCAGTTTTTTTTTTTGTTGGATGAACCTAAAAAACCTAAAAACCTATAAACCTATAAACCTTGCTTTGTCCTTGTAGTCGTCAAACGTTTGTTGCAGCATTGTCTCTCGTCCATTCTCTCTCTCACTCCTGGCCGTCAAATGTCAGCGTTGCCACCGAGCGTTGCCGCTGAGCGTTGCTCTCAGTGTGTGCAGGCTACACAGAGAGAGATGATTGCTTGTGTTATCAGTGTTGAAACAGACAAATCAATCCCGCCCTGACAACCACACAATTAGCCGCTTTATTAGCCTGCTTGTAGACCCGCTCGTCTGGAGGAGGGGGAGTCAAGTACCCGCAAATAAATGTTCCAGCAGAGAGGAGCGAGGGAGGGAGGGAGGGAGGAGGGGAGGGAGGAGGGGAGGGAGGGGAGTCAGAGAGGAGTGTGTTTAATATGGAGAGCGGGGACAGAGGTGAAGATTGATTGGACTGATTAAAACTGTGAATTACTGAGAGAATCAGAGCTCTCTCTACACGTCTCACTCGTTGACCATAATGAGGCCCGAGGCTCGACACACCGCCGCTCCTCTTCACGTCACAAGGCTTCACTCCACTTTGATGGAATTTGAATTTTTAGCTTTCAGAGTTCTGAGTTGTAGTGAAAGAACAAACGAGAAAACTGGACCACGGAGACATGGAAGAAGGTCCAACCTGGTGGACACATGGCACCAGGATGGATTCTGCTTTGGTCAGTGTTTTCCCTCCAGAATGTGCATGTTAGCATCAGGCTAGCACCAAGCTAGTTAGCCTAGCTAGCTTGGACTGCGGCTCACGAGACGAGGTGGCCGAGTGGTTAAGGCGATGGACTGCTAATCCATTGTGCTCTGCACGCGTGGGTTCGAATCCCATCCTCGTCGACAGACATTGGTCCTTTTATTCTGCAGAAGGCAGGAGCTCAGAGCTGACTAAACCACAGAAGAAGAAGTGGTTGCACCTTAGTGAACCTGAATCATCTCTCCTCTGTAGAGAGAACATAGATGAGACTGTTGGGTTCATGTGACGATGACGATGATGATGGTGACTCTACAGGATGATATAATAAAACATCTGAACTTTAGCTGAACAGAAACATTTGGGAAAAAAATCAACATTTATTCATAAACAGTGTGTGTGTGTGTTGGGGGGGGGGGGGGGGGGTCATTGATTTCCTCCTCCTGCTACTGTACAGGTTAACTCAGCTGGACCAGAGAGAGGATGAGGATCATTTGGGAGGAAATACAATAGAAACACACACACATGGAAACACACTTAAACACACACACACACCTACACACCTACACACACACACACACACACACAGATCTAAATCGATAGCATTATAGCAGCATCTTCCTCAGACTGATTGTTTCCAGCCCAGATGCAGAAGGAGAGAAAATAGGTTTCTTATTGAATCAACAGCAACCTGCTGCTCCTTCATCACCTGTTAGAGAGAGAGAGGAGGAGGAGGAGGAGGAGGAGGAGGCGGAGGGAGGGGGAGGAAGAGGAGGGAGGAGGATGATTTCTACTTTCAGTTTATTCACTGGAAATATTTTCACTCTAAAGTTCATTAAAGCATTTTGACTTTCTCAAGGTGGTGACAGTTAAATAATACCCTCCCTGGCCACTTCATTAGGTACACTAGTGGTCTCCATTTAGTGTTCAGATGTTGATTCTACTGTGTTTTCATTGTTGACCTGATGTGTGTATATTCATGTTCCACTTCCTCCTCAATGATCATCTGGTGAATCACCTCCCGATATTATTTCAGGAAACGGTGAAATCATTTAGCTTTAGCAAACGCTAACAGTTAGCCACAGTTAGACAAGTCGCTCCAGTTTAGTTTTTAACAAACTGTTTTCTTGTTGACACTGATTTCCTCAGAAATGAGACATTCAAGGGTTTTAATGTTGAATATAACGACTGTTGTATGTGATGAATAAATAAAAGAACGTGTATTCACTGGATGAATAAAGTGACCATCCATGCTTCTAGTGGTTCTAACGTGATGAGCATGTTGGCGAGTGACCTCCGACTCAAACTGTCCTCAGCTTGTTAACGTGTGGACGCAGCTTTTTCTCCACAATCAGAGTTTAATCAGTGAAATTACAGTTTACCTTTAATGTGTGAGGATGGAGATGGAGGAGGACTCGTCTCCGGCCGTGAGAGTTTGATCAAGTCGCCTCAGACGCCTCAGACGCCTCATCAGCAGCAGCAGCTGATGATGACCGGCTGATAGAAGGTGTCTTTACAGATGTTTGATTCTCTGATCCTTTAAATCAGAAGCTGCAGCTCAGAGCAGGACGTCAGGGTTCAGACCTGCAGGAGAAACGTTTAGCATCTAGATGGGAAACTGTCCACCCACCGTGGAAACGGGTAATTAACATCAGACGACGCCTCCTCCATCAGATACAATGAATTAGAGACCGTTTGATCATCGATGAATGAGTCAGTCTCTGAGCAGACGTAACATGACAGGACGTCCACTGACCCTAGGGACGTCTCATTCAGGTGCTTTAATGTCAGAATAAAAACCAGAGTTACAAGAAGACATGGATCTGATAACTATGAGACAGAGTTAGCCACACAGAGTCAGAATCATCTTAACGTGTTTGCTCATATGAGGATTTAGTTTTAGTGGTTTGTACATCAAACAATACAGAATATAATACAAATATAAATCAATCACCTGTAATATAAAACATGCTCAACATGGACATGGACCAACCAGAAGACCTGGGTCTGAAGGTCAAAGGTCAGATGGGTCAGCTGTTAATCTCATAACGTTTAGTGAGGGGTCAACCATCCAGCTCTCCATCACCAAGAAAGACAAGACAAAGTCTCCTCCTCCTGAACTTTAGTGACGCCACTAAATAAACTAACCCACCTCAACTAACACCAAACTAAATCAATGAACTGACAACTTTCTGTTCTAACCAATCAACAAATCAACCAATCAGAGGGAAACAGGAAGTAAAGCAGGACAAGGAACACCAAGGAAGACGATGATAAAACCAACCCTAGAAAGAAGAGAAACCAGACGTCTTCTAAACTGAAAGCAGGACACATTACCTTTAGGTTGTGATCAGATAAAGTCATGAGGCCGTCTCACTTTTCTTTCCTCAGGCTGCAGCTCTTTCTGTTTTTTCCTCTTGCAGCATCTCTGGTGTGTATTTGATTTCTGAAAGGACTCAGCAGATGGTTATTATATGGAGGAGCTAAGTGGCTGAAACGGCCTCAGGGGAATCTGACAGAGATGTGTTGAGATGAAAGACGTCTGGAAGCTTCAGCGAGCGTCCTTCATGTTCTCTCAAGTTCTATCAGCTGCTTGAATAAACAGTTTAATTTCTGCCTCCATTATGTTTCCATATCGTTTCCTTCTTTTCATCATAATCTCTGACTTTACCCACATTTGCATCCTTACATATCATCCTTACACATGCAGACGAACACTCTCAGATCAAAACCTCAGAACCAGGATCGACTCCAGGGGAGCGCTGAGATTAAGAGGATTAAAAGTCATGGAGCGCCGGAAGCACAGACCAGACACTTGTTCCCACGGTAACGGAGCTGGCAGCTTCCCTCAATCTGGAGACGTCCTCTGATTGGTTCTCATCTCTGATCGGTTCTCATGTCTGGTTCTAATCTCTGATTGGTCGTCATCTCTGATTGGTTCTAATCTCTGATCGGTCGTCATCTCTGATTGGTTCTAATCTCTGATCGGTCCTCATCTCTGATCGGTCGTCATCTCTGATTGGTTCTCATCTCTGATCGGTCCTCATCTCTGATCGGTCCTCATCTCTGATTGGTTCTCATCTCTGATCGGTCCTCATCTCTGATCGGTCCTCATCTCTGATTGGTTCTCATCTCTGGTCCTCATCTCTGATTGGTTCTAATCTCTGATCGGTCCTCATCTCTGATCGGTCCTCATCTCTGATTGGTTCTCATCTCTGGTCCTCATCTCTGATTGGTCCTCATCTCTGATTGGTTCTCATCTCTGGTCCTCATCTCTGATTGGTCCTCATCTCTGATTGGTTCTCATCTCTGATTGGTTCTCACCTCCGGTTCTCATCTCTGATCGGTTCTCATCTCTGATTGGTTCTCATCTCTGATTGGTCCTCATGTCTGGTTCTAATCTCTGATTGGTCGTCATCTCTGATTGGTCCTCATCTCTGATCGGTCGTCATCTCTGATTGGTTCTCATCTCTAGTTCTCATCTCTGATTGGTTCTCATCTCTGATTGGTTCTCATCTGTGCTCTCTGATCAGATGATCTCTATCAGTATCAGGTCTGGGTTCTGTGGTTGGTTCCTCCTCCTCTGTCCTCCTGCATCGACCTGAACATTAAACCTTAAACTGACCTGAGTGAGTCCTGGTCAACAGGAGGAGACAGTGAGTCTCTATAACCAGAGGACAGAGTGAGGACGTACAATCAGTCTGATAGGAAGGACAGGACGACCCCCACCCCCCTGTAGCTGGGCCGGAGGTTCAAGGGCCTCATTATCCTCCATCACAAGCTGGACCTCACACTGTGGGACATCAGCGGGGGCCCCTGAGCCACCGGCCCTCTGTCTCTACCCAAAAGCCCCCAGGTGTCCTCCTGATCAGCCTGGACCAATCGTCCTCCTGCACCAGCACACACTTACATAACAGCAGAGAGGACTGAGACGCACACAGGACTTCTTCTGGTTGTGTCTTTGTGTTTCAGCAGAAAATCTGCACAACAGCCACAGAGACACAACCACAGAGACACAACCACAGAGACACAACAACCACAGAGACACAACCACAGAGACACCTTTATTTAATTAGCCTAAACAAGCTAATGCTAGCCTCATAAAGCCTCATATCTAATTCAATGTGAATGTCTCTCAGAGACATGTTTGACTACTGTTACTCTTCTGTCCATCACCACATTAAGCCCCACCCCCACTGATCTGATTGGTCCGTCAGATCTTTACTGGAGCAGAATCAGTTCCTAACAGAGAGACTCCAGACTGACATTAAAGCAGATTCATTCTTCGTACTGAGACCTTTAAACTCTTTAGATCCTTTCATTCTGTGTTGAAGGTGAGAACGTTTCTCTGGAGTCACGTCCTCCGTGCAGGATGTTTATTTGAGTTATCACTTCTGAAGTGAATCCTTGGTGCATGATGGTGACAGAAGATAAATAAATACAAAACAACAGGAACACACACAGAGAGAGAGAGAGAGGTGAAGAAGAATAAAGATGGAGAAGACAAAGACATGGAGCAGAGAGGGGAGCATGCTCAGTAGAGTCCAGAGTCACACGGGGCCACGCTGAGTTTTATCATTGAGGCTTTGGCTAAAAGACATGTCAGAACTCCTTTACCTCTTCTAAGTACCTACACACACACGCAATGATAACACACACACACACACACACACACACACACACACACACACACACGCACACACACATTCAACCTGGAGGCTGTAATCAGAGAAATGTTCTCACAAATTTGTTGTGTAGCAGCAGCAGCCTGAGAGGAGGCTGAGTAATGAAGCGCTACGACAAACACACAACTTCTCCCTGTCTCTGTGTGTGTGTGTGTGTGTGTGTGTGTGTGTGTGTGTGGGTGTGTGTGTGTGTGTGTGTGTGTGGTTGCTGTTCACGCTGACACTAACAGAGTTTAAAACGTTCACACTGTTCATGTTAATCTGCAGAGAACGCTGCTACTAGAAATAAACACATCACCAGGCTCCGTTCTAAACGTTCTTCAACATCTTTCTTTAGTGTTTTAGGAAAGGCACAACAAACTGGAGACGTGTAATAACACATGTGGAGTTGGTGTTGTTGATCAGGACGCTGGTTCAGTGTCCTCATGCTCTCACACACATCCCTCTTTAGTTCATCCAGTAGGTTTATCAGTCTAATCGTTCTTTCTGTTTGTAATAAATCAGAAAACTGTGAGTCCACCGTAGCTGAACCACTTTGTCTCCTCCCTCTTCTTCTTCTTCTTCTTCTTCTTCTTTTATTCCTGCAGACATCTTGGTTGTCTTCTTCTACTTTCTTAATTCAGGGTTAGACGTTCAGTTAAATAACAACCCCAGATTACCTGTTCCTTTAGGAAGCATCATGGACACAGCATGAAAATAAATAAATACACAATATTTTACTCCAGAGCCTTGAAGCAGTGATCAGGATTAAACATTAAACTGCTTTGAATCTTTTCTCAGACAGATTCCAACAATGATTCTGCTTCTTATACTAAAGTAAGTTATGGAGTTCCACAGGGTTCTGTGCTAGGACCCATACTCTTCACGTGTTCTCTATTAAATATTATCATCAGTCTCCACCTCTATGCAGATGACACCCAGCTTTATTTATCCATGAAACCAGATGAAACTAATCAGATGGTTAAACTCCAGGTTTCTTCCTGTTAAAGGAGTTTTTTTCTGGGTTCTGTAAAACATCTTGAGGTGATGAAGATTGTTATTGATGCTACAGAAATCAAACTGAATCTAATGCAGAGTAGAAGTATTTCAGCAGACGTGTTTAGTTTCCTTGCAGCGCTGACTGTAAGTCTGTGAGACGGAGCTGCAGCCTTTCTCAGCCTATCACTGATCTGCTCTACAACACACAAACACTGAGATCTGATGAGAGACCATCTCACTTCCTCTCTGTATTACTTTCCTGTCCTCGGGCCCAATTCCAATCGGACCCAGCTGCTGATAAACTGGCTGTGATATCAGCCGCAACCCTCGATCCCACATAAACACACACACCGGCTGCTCTACGCCGCGGGCAAACACACAAACACACACAAGTTTTACTTATGAAACACACAATGAAACGATTCCAGGAAGCTGCTGCAGGATCCTCAGATAGAGTCAGTCAGACGGCCTCCGTGGATCTGCTGCTGCTGGTGACGGCGGCGCTGATTGAAGAGAGCGGGCGGGGATGCTGGGAGGGATGGAAGGAAGCTGGGGAGGCGAGATAGAGGGAGGCACGGGTGGAGCAGGAGGAGACGGAGGCTGGAGGATGGAGGCTGCAGCAGGGACGTATGGAGGCTGTATGTTAAACCTCATATTTAACCAGAAGGAACAAACCCACTGAATAATCACGTCAGTGTTGGTGAAACGTGGAAACAGGCTCCAAGGGTTTTACTCCCTGTCCACTTCATTAGGTACACTACTGGATTCATTCTAATCTTCATGACTGTTCTAATGTTCAGTTTAGTGTACCTAATGAACTGGCAAGTTAGTGTCCATTACAATTCAGTTCATGTGTGACCCTGGAGACGTATAACAACATGTGTTAGTGTTGTTCTACTTTTTCTGACTTGTTAGTTTTAGTCGTTCAGTAAATACAGTTCATATCTTCATATATTTTATTGTATATATTGTCATATTCGTCTCATGTGGTACGTTTGAAAAGATGAAATTCTGTTGTCACATGTGTTTTATAGATCAAGTCTGAGCTTCTTTTATTATTGTTTGTTTCAGACTCAGTATTATCCTTTAGAAACATTTTAAATTTCAGTGATTTACTGAAACAGCTTCTAACGAACGCTACGAGGAAATGATTGTTCTTAATAATAAGAATAATAAACTTTATTTATTTCTGCATCTCATTTTAGAAGAAAGTTACAAACTGGAAACAGAAGAATTACAATCAAATGAATAAAAACAGCTGAAAGACAATAAAATATAAGACGAGTTGGACGTGATGATATTTTATTTAAACAAGAGGTTCTGTGGGATCGTGAGAGTGTAAAAGTTAGTCTATAATCCAACATCTCCTTGTAACAGGTGGAGGTAGAGCAGAGCGTAGTATTAATTAAACTAAAACATGAGTGAGTCTGGAGGAAGTGTGGGCGGGGCATCAATATCACGGCTCCACGTGGCTCCGCCCTCAGACCGTACTGATCAGACTCTGGATCCAAACTCACAAGATGGCGCTGCCCGTATCCCCGGGAACATAGAGTCAGTTTGACCAATGAGAGGAAGAGGAGACGTGGTGTCCATATTTATATACAGACTATGCTCTGATCATGTATTTCTAAAGACGTTTGTGTGAAGCTTCAGTGGATTTTATCAGATTAAATGTGAACTTTCAAAGCAGTCGACACAAACAGCAGCTAAAATGAATCATCATCTAGAGTTTGATGAAAAGATTTTAGTTTCCCGTCTTAATCAGAACCATAAACTCATTTCCTCTCATGTGTTTGTGTTTGGTTGTGATCTCTGGCATTAACACTTTTTTCCTCCTCAGTGAAAAATAAAAACTATTTCATGAAGACGTGAACAGATTCCTTCCTGACAAACTGAACCCTGGTTGAGATTTATTTCATGAAGCGGAGCAGCTCAGATCCAGGACTGTTTGTAGGCAGGTTCTCCTCGGCGAGGAGGTCTCTGCAGGAGGAGCAGCAGGAGGCACAAAGCAACTACCTGCACCACAGACACTTAAATGAGCCATTGAACTGAACAGGTGAGAAAACTATGGCAGCATATTGACGTGGAAACAGGGAGCAGCGATGAGGAGGAGGAGGAGGAGGAGGAGGAGGAGGAGGGGGAGGTGGGGGTTGAGTTCACAGCTTCATTTAAACTCCTGAATGTCTTTGACACGTCTGTCCTGCTCTGACCACATACCTCTGTAGACAGTGAACGCACCTTTCAGCTGAAAACCTGGTTCTGATGAAACAGTGAATAATAACCTGGTTGGTTTCATTGTGGTGGACGTGGAGATGCAGTGACCTCTGAGGCTCTGAGGATTCGTCCTGGATGGACTGATGCTGCCTGAGGCCATCATCACCATCATCACCATCATCATCATCCTCCTCATCATATCAGAGTCTAATTATAAGCAGGCTCTGGATGGATTTCAGTGTCAGAGGTGAAATCGATCAAAAAACAGGAGGGGTCAAAGTTCACAGTGAGACTGACAGCGAGTGGAGATCTGAGTCAATAATAAGGTCACAGTGTTTGATAGAGAACATTAAATAATTAACTCGTTCATTTAAAACTGTCTTTATTTCATTTATCATCAGAGATGTTTGGTTCCTCTGAGGACGGAAGAAGATTCAGGGTTCAGATCTAAACTGATCTGTTTCTGAAATAAAGAAGAACTGAGCATGGGAGAGACTTTAGAGCTTGTTCTTCTTTCCTTCCTTCCTTCCTTCCTTCCTTCCTTCCTTCCTTCCTTCCTTCTTTCCTTCCTTCTCTAAATAACTACCATCATAAATAAATCAGATCTTAACATGTGAGAGTCTTTCCATCTGGTTCCAACATCTGGATCATGTCTCCAAGTCAACCAGCAGCTGTTGATGGTTCTGATCCAGCGGTAGGTAGAGATCCATTAGAGACAGCAGCTGCTACAATATTCTACTGACCACATGATGGCGCTGCTGATTTACAGACACACAAACTGAGATCAGATCTCAAGTGCTGGCTGGGGACGCATGTGGAGACACGTTTAGATTAAGACCAGGCGTCAAGACAGGGACTTAAAGATGGACAGGTGAGACCAGGTGGAGACACAGGGACTTAGATGAATGAATCCATCCTCCAGATCTGAAAATATAAAACCAGTAGCGGTTGTTCCTCTAACGTCCACTAGAGGCTCCACCAGCGTCCTCCAGGTTAAATCATCATGTTTCTGGTTCTAAACCAGTTCTGGTCTCTAGAGATAATTTCTCGAGTCAGGAGAAGTCAACAAGATGGAGACACCACACTGAGCTTCAGGACCTTCAGGAAACATCTGGGTGTCGTCCATCTTTATAAAAACAGTCACTGACAGATTATCACCTGGGATTAAAATTCTCATATTGTTTCTTATCTTATTTAAGTGTTTACATCTTTTTAGTTTCTCCATGTGCTTTGAGAGAAGGTTGTTCCAGAAAACTTAAATCACCTGAAATGTGAAACCCCATACAAAAAAATCAGATGGTACGACCTGAGTGTCCTTAGAGGTATCTGACACAGTATGGTCTATTATGGTCTATATCTTTATTCATATATGACCTGTTTTATACCGATGTTCTGGCCACAAGGAGCTGAATGTTCCTCTTGTTCTGTGTTGTGTACCAGACTAAAGCCAGGACCAGAGGGCCGACCCTGCAGAGCTCAGGCTTCACCTCAGCTGACAACCAAGCAAAAGGTTTGTGATGTAGCCGCCGGCAAAATAAGTGGAAAGTAAAGAGAAACACAATAATTGGTTAGAGCCCTTTTTTCTTTCAGCCAAGTGAAGACAGGTGACGTCCTGCCTCGTTCCAGTCTGGAGTTTTAATTAGAGCCGTTTAGGACAGGACCGTCTCATGAGTCACACATTAGTCTAATGAATTTAGGATCAGAGACGTTCAGGCTACGCATGCTAAGCTAGGCTAGCTCCAGAGGCTAAATATAAAACCACTGGTGAAGGTTTGATGAAGAACAACTTCTTTAAACTGAAGCTGAGAGGATGAACTTAGAACCAGCTCAGGACAGCAGGCAGATGTTCAGCAGGTATACGGTTCACCTTAGTCCAGCATGTTAGCATGTTAGCATGTTAGCATTTACTAATTAAAAATCAAAAACAATGGAAGAATTTGATATCTGATTTAACTGATGTTATGCAGTGCATCCTTTTTGAATATGGAATGCTCCTTGGTTGGTTGGAAGGTGGAGGGGGAGGAGATGGGATGGGTGGGGGAGGGGTTCATTTAAAATTGTATTGATTAAGTTGTAACTTTTTGTGTTGATGTTTAATAAAAACTGAATGAAACAAAGAACGTCTGGAGATCATGTAGAACTTCTTCAGTCTATGAATCCAGGACCTCCTGAAGGACACAGATCTACTTACGAGGACGTCCTAAAAGACCAAAAGGACCAGGGACGTCCTAAAGGTAAAACAAGACTTCCCGAATTACCCCAACACCTCATCTATGACCAGTAGAACATCCCAGAACACCTGAAGGACCAAGGATCTCCTCGATGGCTGTCAAGAATCTGTTAAAGTCAACTCTAGAACCTCCTCAGTGACGTCTAGAACGTCACAGGAGGAACTAAAACCTCTTCAGTGGAAACCAGACCTCCTTCTATATGGTAGTTTTGTGGTTATTTAGTGTGTTTTTGTGTCTCATTGTGGTTATTGTAGTATTTGTGCTGTTGCTATTGTAATAATTTAATGTGCGTCTTTGTGTTGTTGCTGTTATTTTGTGTATTTCTTGTCTTTTCATGTCTGCGTCTCGTCTTCTCGCAGGTTTTCCTGCCGGCTGACGAGTCGTCCTTCATGTAAGGTTGTCAGATTGTGTTTTTCCTGTGAGGTGAACTGAATCCTGTGGACGTGATGGTGTGTCCATTTTCAGCGGCGTCTGTGCTCCAGTGCAGACGGAGAGAGCGCTCGATATTCTCAGGCCTCCGCTGGCAGGTTAGAAAACACATCATCACAACCTCAGGGAGCTAATGTTGTTTCTATTAGCGTGCTGCGTGTTGACTCAGAGGGACGTCGTGGAGTCCACTCCGTCTCCGAGGCCGAGGACGAGCAAACACACGGGGGCTCGCTGTTCTTATGAGGACATCTCTGTCTGCAGACACACACCGGTCCATGAATGTCTTCAGCTCCAGCTGCTGAGACACAATAATGAAGGAGCTTCACGTCGTCAGCTGACCAGCACTTAGCTCTGGTAATTAGCTCAGTCATGTCTGAGGCGACTGGAAACGCTTTAGAGGAGAAAGAGGAAGAACGTCCGTTTATTTATGAAGCAGCTTTGAAGAAGAGAAGCAACTTGAAACGGGAACAGAAAAAAAAGATTATAAATAATATAATAAAGACATCTAACGAGCACAGACTGAGACACAGACGTCTGGAGCTCCTGCTAGCCTCGTTAGCATCACTGTATACACACAGGAAATACAATTATAGATATTTATGATTCTATTCATCTATTCATATATTTGATATTATTTACATCATTTATTTGAATCTATATTTATTTATATATATAAAAATATATATATTTGTCTTTATAATTATAATAATACTAAATAACATCTTGTTTTCAGATAGAACATTAAAACTGTTCAGAGTTATTTTACATTTATAGCTTCAGTTGTCTCTTGTCTCTCATGTGACTGAGTGACAGACATCCTTTCACATAATGAACGTGTCTCTTGCAGCAGAGGACAGGAGGAGACAGGAGGAGACAGGAGAACAGGAGGACAGGAGGAGACAGGAGGAGACAGGAGGAGACAGGGGAATACATCGTCCTTTGATCATTTCCCAGCGTTCTCTCCTGCAGCCATCGATCCTCGTCTCCCTGTGGACCACAATCTCCTCCACCTGATCGAGTCACGAGGGGCCACCTGTGGCCCCGGCTCTCCAGGCCTCCTCCTCCCTCCTCCTCCCTCCTCCCTCCTCCCTCCTCCTCCCTCCTCCTCCCTCCTCCTCTCCATCCATTTATGATTTCATCTTATGTGTCACTCTTCTTCTCTTAACCTCACTCGCTTCCATTTCCTCCTCATATTTCCTCTCCGTCGTCTCTCAGACTCCGTTTGGTTTTAATAATAACCTTCCTCTTCCTCATTCCACCACCTCCTCCTCCTCCTCCTCTGAGCGCTCATTTTCTCTCCTCTTTCATCTCGTCACTCTTTTTATTTTCCTCGGCCTCATCACAGCAAACAGTGTGTAGACGTGTCTGTGCGTCTTAGTCACTCTTTCATCTTCAAGCTCACGTCGTGTCAGAGCTTCCTCCTGTTCAGATTCCTGCTGAGAGTCTGTTTTCTTTAATAAATTACCACCAGCGCACACAACGTGACAGAAACAAACATTAGTACCTGCAGGCCTCAGGTACAGGTGTCTGTACAGTGTGCTGGTGTAGTTAGGAACACTGATGCTGCACTGCCCCCTGCTGGACGACATCTACAACACCTCACTGATGGATAAAAATAAACTACTAGAATCAGAATCAAATCAATAAAGATATCTGAATAATGACCATAAACATTTATTGAGCTTATTCCCAGAAGTGATGCTGCAGGAGCTCAGACAGGAAGTTCACTACTTCTCATTTTATTTAAAAATATTTTTTAAAAAGCAGGATTTATAATATAGTTTCTACTTCTGTAAATTATTATTATTATCTTTAAGCTTTTCTCTCAGGACTGCTCTCTCTCTCTCTCTCTCTCTCTCTCTCTCTCTCTCCTCTGGGTGTTTTATTTTGAAAGTCATCGCAGCAGTGTTGTTGTTTCTCTTATTGTGGGAGTGTGCTGTCCTCTAGTGGCCACAGCAGGAAACACAACATTATACAGATTTATTGGAGTTTAAATGAGAGAAAAGAAGAATTTACTGGATAATTTATAGGTTTAATATTTATATGATTCTCTAGTATATTCATTTATTGCTGCCAGTGTCATATATATAAGAATAATAATAACAGAAGAAGATAAAATAACATATCTATCCTGTTATTATTATTTAATATTAATTATCATTAGTCAGAACATGTTTTTCTGGAGACACAGGAACGCACCACGGTTCCAAACCACGTGTTTCGTTTAATTCCTTTATTTTAAAATAATTTATTTTACCGTTTGTCATCAGAATTAAAGACTGAAGAGACAAACTCGGTCTGTGTTGAGTTTCCGTTTGAAGACGTTTTGTTTGAATGAGAGTTTCCTGGTTTCCTTCTTTTCCTCTTGTTCGTTAACGGGGACCGAGGTGATGCCGCCGCTGTCGCCCCCTAGTGGTCATCTAGAGGGCGACACCGAGATAAATGTGACTGGAGGAATGGACGGATTAATGAATGGACTCTGGTGTAGTAAATAAAGGTTTAGTCTCCTTCAGGTGATTAAAGAGAATATTTATATGAACTGGAACAAAACAGCGACAGATCAGCTGATGGAGAAAAAACTACTTAACAATATTTGTTCTGTTTCCTGTGTGATTTATTTTTGTGTTTTGTTTGTATTTTTTACGTGTTTTGCTTAGTTTAGTTTTTGGAGTTGCATTGTGTATTTTGTGTTCTTGTGTGTTGTATATTATTTGTATTTTGTGTGTGTGTGTGTTGTGTTATGTTGTTGTGTCTTGTTTTATTATTATTCTGTGTGTGTTGTGTTTATTTTAGTGGATTTATATGTATGTGTGGATGTTGTGTTGTACTATTATACATATGTGTGTACAGTGTTGTATTTTATTTTTTGTGAATGTTGTGTTGTGTTCAGTTTTGAATGTATTTGCATGTATTACTGTGTTGTATTTGTGTGTATTATGGTGTGTTGATGTGTTGTATTTTAAGTCTTGTGTTGTATTATTGTGTTGACAGTCAGACTGATGTCTCTCTGTCTCTCTGTCTCTCTGTGTCTCTGTCTTTGTGTCTCTGTCTCTGTCTCTGTCTCTCTGTGTCTCTGTCTCTGTCTCTGTCTGTCTCTGTCTTTGTGTCTCTGTCTCTCTGTGTCTCTGTCTCTGTCTTTGTGTCTCTCTCTCTCTGTGGACATGGAGCAGTCTTCCCCGCGGGGACGGTCCGCCGCTAGGGGCGCTGTTGTCTCCCCCCCATACCCATAAGCGGGGGAGTGAGAGGTGCATGAAATGGAGAAAAATGGCGGATCATGTGCAGGTAAGCAGAGGTTTCATGTTTTTGTGACCGATAATTCCCCCACGGGCGCGTAGGTGAGGCTGAAGGCGGATTCGGGTGCGCTGTTCCGGGCACGGAGCCGGTGTGCGGGCTGTGGGGGCCGGAGGCGGCCGTGTCGGGGCTGTCGGCCGTTAAAGAAAGGACGAGGCTGCCTGTGTTGACTTGTGGCCTGCTGTCATTGCTCGGGCTGGCTCGCTGCAGGGTTAGCTTCTGTTAGCTGCCAGGGGGGGACTGAAGGCTCCCAGGCGGAATCAGAAGCCGGTGTGTCCCGGTGTTACAGCCCGTGGGAGCCCCGGAGCCCGTGTCGGTTCCTCCACCGGGATAACGGCGCGTTTCTCGGTGTATTTTAGTGAAGTAAACAATAAAACAGCAGCGGCTGTGCGCGGACGGATAGCTGTCAGGCTAACACGGGCTGGTTAGCTGTCAGTTGGCGCCAGTGTCCATCAGCTCCAGAGCATTTATCTGGTCTGAACAGAGAGCCGGACTCTGTCTCTGATGGGTTTCATGCTTAAATGTTAAAAACATTTCTTAGCATCCTTTACATCCTGGAGCTAGCTCACCCCTTAGCCTCTTAGCACGCTAGGCTAACGCTAGCCTCAGCCCAGACGTCAGGTTCTCCCGCCCGAGCCTGTTTGAAAACATGACCGGGTCTGTTTAACCGTTTGTCGGGTGAAACTGGCTCCGTGCCCGCGGCTGCTGGCAGCACCCTGGACGCGGGGAGCACCGGGACTGGGGGGTCCGGGGATTTTACACCCGTGGTGTTGATGTGCGCATCCGAAGCGGTGCTGTTTTTGTTTAGCCAGCTAGCTAGCTGGTAGCTAGCTTGTCCGCAGCTAGCTTAGCCGCTCCGTGGTCCGGTGTGGACACATGTTGGGGACTCGCTGCCTCACAGAGAGGACATGAATGGACTTTAACTTCTACATTAACTTCTCTCTTTGTCCCGTTGCTCCTTTATACCACCCTGATACAGACCTCTCGTGTTTTAGAGCCAGGCTGTTGTTGCTCTGTTAGCTCGGGTTGTTTTTGTAGCTTTTAAAAGCAGCAGCCGAGGAAACATTTAGACGTTTAGTTTTAATTTAAACGGCACATTGTTGTGAAGGCAGCGGTGTGGCTGCTGGTTGAGGATGTAAACACCTGCCAGCAGTCATTAGCTGACAGTGAGCAGCTTTAGCTCCATGCTGGAGGATGTGCAGCATCCTGACATTGACTTTCTCTGGGACTCATCCAGACCAGCTCCATCATATCAGTTCCTCCAGAGAACACCTTCTGCTCTAAGGTCGTTCTTTATTTATCTGCCTTTTCTACGTTTACAGCTTATTTTCAGTTTTGTCGCATTGAGATAATTCAGATAATGGATGAACACAAATGATCCTCTACCAGCTGATGGGTTGCTCTAGAAAATGTCTTTAGTTCTGAAGCTCAGAGATGAAAAACGTAAATAATCACATTTCCCTGAACAATAACTTTATTCTAAAGATAAATAAGTTTAGTTTTGCATCGTACTTCAGTGTATTTGGTTAGACCAGTATTAAATCACTTTCTGTTTGTCCTTAAACAGTCTGGATGGATGTTTTATTTATCCTGTGATAAGTTCAGCATCGTTACACAGAGACGATGAATCAGTCAGTAAAAGGGTAAAAATAAAAAATGTAGGGATATAGAATGTATAAACACTATATATACTAGAATATATAATACAATCAACAACGTTATCAAAATATGTGGTAAAACATTATTATTGCACATATTAATTAAAATAACGTGTTAGAAATGATTCAGCTCCAGCCTCCAGGTGTTTTTAGTGTTTTAAGGACTGAGGTAACATCAGAGCATCGTACTTCCTGATCATGTTCATCATTGATGATCACAGTAATTATTTTATCCTCTGTTGTTTCGTCTATTAACGGTCACGTGACGGTAGAAAGTATTTACCACACGTTAATCATTTATTCACGGCTCTGTCTCCGTCTGGTTTTTATCCACGCAGCAACGTTTACCCTGCGACTAAATGCAAAACATATTTAAATACTTCTCTCCGGGACTCTGGCTTTATATTTTAATTAATATATGTTTCCCTCCATTTATCCAGAGTTTCCTGTCAGGTTCTAGTTGGAGACTGTGTCCACCGTCCCGTTTCCTCTTGGCAGGTTTTATTTCAGTGAACTCTGTCATCACATAGCGACGGACGGTTGATGCTGGAGTCTGTTGTCGTAGATGTTTTCAGTCTTTCAGTTGTAGCTGCAGCGTCTGATGTGTTTGACTGAACACCGTTTATATCTGTCGTCATCTTTTAGACTGTGACGTAGCCGTTTATTTATAAAAGTAAAAACAGTATCTGTCGTATTCAGGCTCTCAGCCGTTGACTGTCTGTAGTTTTTGCAGATTAACACATGGATCAGTTACTAGTTTCCTTTAAAAGCTGTTTGATGAAGAGTTTCAGTTATTTATTACCTCAGAATATTGTATTCTGTCTGCAGGGACTAGTAACAGCGTAACTCTTCTTCATCACATCTAGAGATGTTAAATCATATTTTCATCACACATGGATGGGACCGTGTGGCGTCCTGCTGGGTGTATAACGTTACCTCGTCCCAACAACCTCTTTGTTCTCCTCCTCTGAGGGCTTTCAGGGCTTTCAGGGCTTTCAGGGCTTTCAGGGCTTTCAGCTCAGAGTTGTTTCTGGTTTGTCTTCTCGCTGCAACGTTGCTGCGTTGTTGCGTTCTCTGCAGCCCGTCATCAATCCACAGTCCTGCAGCCTAAACTCACAGCGTCCAGCCAGAGAAAGGAGGCTGTCTGTGCTGCACCGCTGCCATGAATGAATCCATCGTCTTATCAGATGGAGCCGCAGCTAACACGTCATAAAGCCTCAGATTAGTAGGTGTCAGTTACCTATATATAGTTAGCAACTAAAAAAGCCTCAACCCGAACGTCTGAAGAACGGAAATGCAGTCATTCATTCATCAGAGTCTGACGTTGTGAATAATTATATCCTGCAGAGGAAAACACCAGAAGAAGAAGAAGAAGAAGAAGCTCTCTCATCTGTGTCTGAGAATCTGAACTGTTCAGAGTTTAGTCTGATGGTTGGTTGATGGTCAGAGGCTGGAAGCTAATGGAAGCTAACGTTGTGTCCATCAGATGATTCAGAGAAGAGAACATAAGAGACTCAAGAGCAGGTGCTAATGGTGATGCTAGTGGTGATGCTAGTGGTGATGCTAGTGGTGATGCTAGTGGTGATGCTAGTGGTGATGCTAGTGTTGATGCTAGTGGTGATGCTAGTGGCTATGCTAGTGGCGATGCTAAAGGTGATGCTAGTGTTGATGCTAGTGTTGATGCTAGTGTTGATGCTAGTGTTGATGCTAGTGGTGATGCTAGTGGTGATGCTAGTGGTGATGCTAGTGGTGATGCTAGTGGTGATGCTAGTGGTGATGCTAATGGTGGTAACATTCTGCTCTAAGTGGTTGTTAGCATCCTTTAGCATTGGTTAGCTTCTCAGATGAAGGTTGTTGGTTCTAAGCCGCTGTCTGTCTGTCTGGGGTCTATCCATGTTCTCTGTGTCACATGGACGTGACTGTTGGGTTCATGTGAGGATGATGATGGTGATGATGATGCATGACTTTACTATTTAAACTCAGTTAAATCAGTTTATGTCTAAATCAAACCTGACGTCCTACTTCCTGTAAGTTAAGTTATTTCTCAGCTCTTTGGTTTTTCCAGACGAATCATTTACCGTCGTCTCCTCAGACTAAACGTTTGATCGGACTAATCGACCGACTGTCGCTGAGCTCCGGTAGTGTTTCTCCTGCTCCCTTTGACTCGGTGCCGATAATCTCCGGCTGGATGAAGCCACGTCATGTTTCTGGAAGTTTAAAGTCTCCGGTTATCTCGATGCTGAGAGCTCGTAAAGCAGGATGTAACGCCGCTAATGACGGGAAGACTGGAAGCAGAAAAACCAGCTCCTGTGAAACAGGTTCACGGAAATCTTTTCACACAGCTTGAATTCTTAATAATTCACTCTCTGTATTTACTGATGAAGTGTTTTATATTTATTGACTAAACTCTCAGACGGCTTCAGTTATTTAAGAAGTTAGGAGGTCCTTTTTAATAATCTTTACAGGAAAGTTTAGAAAGACTGAACAGAACTGAGACCTCCTCTTTACAGGACGTCTGATCTTTATTCCACCTGAACAACCTTAAAAAGATAATAAATTAAGTCCATGAGACATTTAACAAACACACATCCATCGTAGTTTTCCTTAAATAGATTTATAATCGATGTGAATCATAACTATGTCCTTATTTAACAGCCAGTAATAATATTAGTCCTTGATAAGTCATGATCTCCAGTGAGAATCAGTGATGACTCAAATTATCCATGAAATAAAAGTCAGAATTAAAAAAAGTAGAAGCCCAGAGAACATCTGTCTGCTGCCGCCCTGCAAGAACTCTAAATAAAAACAGTCGTGGTTTGATTTAAAATTAGAAACCCGGAGCCACGTGTCGGCGCCGTCCCAAGAGCACGACGTCGGCCCGTAAACAAATTCCAAAATCAGAGCTGGATGTGAGCGTCTGCTCCGGAGCCTCGGAGCGTCGGCGCGGCCTGGAGTCGGTTCAGGACGCGGGAACGTAACCCGGAGTCCGGACTCGTCTGGACTCGGCTTCATGTCGACGTCATTCTGCTGATCAGTTCATTAATCATCTGTCTGAGGAGACGGAGGACAGATTTACTTTATGTTCAGATGCTCAGGTTATAATCATGTCTGGTGTTTTAGTAACAGTCGTTTAACAGAATATAAGTTTCTATTCAGAAGAGATGTTTAGTGTTGCGTCTTCTTCGGTGGTGGTTTAACTGGCTCCTCCTACTGACTCCTGCCTTTGAGTTTATGAAAGTTAATGTTAGATTTTAAACATGTTAAATTTGTTATTTAGGCATTTATATATATTTACATATAAACCACAGGAACGTCTGGTGCAGATGAGTCCAGTTAACTCAATCATCCTCCAGGTGAATCTCCACCTTTCTGACTCATCTTTATTTAGAGTAGAGTACCTTCACTGGTGTACCTAATGATCTGGACACTCTGCGTCTGTTCAAATAGTGTGAAATAAAAGCTAAACTAGTTTCCTGTTCAGGTGTCGTGACTGCACGTTGATGTCAAACCTCTGAAGCAGTAAAATGATCGTCGTTATCAGAGTGTTAGTGATTAATCTGACCCCAGCTGAATAAATAATAGAGTAGAACGTCTTTAATATCACTATACACACGTACAGTCAGATTAAAGACGTCACCAATAACAGTATAAAAAGACCAAATACGGTATAAACATAGAGGTATGTAGTATATGTGGAGTATTACACATATAAAGGTGTAGCACAGAGGCTTTTTAAACAGTGTTACCGTGGCGACTGCTGCCTCACTGTTGGTTTATTAACTAAATGTGACGGTTTACAGTTTAATTCATTTTTAAGATGCGTCCCGCGCCTCAGTGAACAGATAAACTCATGCTGCCTTTAGACTGAACTCAAGAGTCTGGAAGAACAAACCGAGGCTAACAGCTAGCAGGCTAACGGCTAGCAGGCTAACAGCTAGCAGGCTAACGAGAATATAAACATGTGCATGTTATAAAATGAAAAACATCCCATTTCTGGAAACGTTATCTGACAGCACGTCACACAGACTCAGTTTTATCTTCAGTTTTTTTTAGAAAGCCAGTGAGATATAAAATAGAAGCCGTTTCCATCTTTGTTCAGAGAAGCCGCCTCCTGTTGGCTCGTACGTTGTGTGTAGACGCTTTGGTCTGTGTCAGTGTTAATTAAAGGTGTAGTTGGTGCTGATCTGGTGCAGCAGATGCTTCGTGTTCAGGCTGGGTCCGGGGCTGAGCTCTTATCTGAGTCCTGCAGACACATGATGCAACACGCCGCCGTCCTGCACGCACCCCAAACTTCACTTCACGCAGGTGGAGGCAGCGAACGCGCCGCCGCCGCCGCCGAGGCGAGCGTGATCAGAGACCTCCACCATGTTGGATCTATCAGTGACCGGCATCTCTGTGTGACTGTGCATGACTCAGCAGCTTTCCTGTCGGCAGCGTGAAGGGAACCTGATCCCTCAGACCGACAGAAGGAGTCTGTCCTTCACTCAGAACTCAAAACTGTCGACTCATCTGCACCAGACGTTCATATCTATGGATTAGAAGCAGTGATGTCAGCTTTTAGTTTGGAGTCCAGAGGTCTGCTGTACAGTCTGTCAGCTTACTTAGTGATATGAAGCTGCCTGGGACGTCCCGACCAAGAGTTTCTGCCCCAGATGTGATCATTATATACTTGAGTCCTGATCCGATCACATGTCAGTAACAGATATTAATTATTATCTGATTTTCTAAGTGTCAGCCAAGAACTAATAACGGGAGGGGACATCTAATATTGAGTCTGTGGTTGAGATGTGTTCAGGAGCAGTAGGAAAAACACAACACGACGTAGTTGAGACGTACTAAAGTATTTAAAGTTCGTTATGACACCATGGTGGAGTAGATTAGACCCTGACAGGCCACCGTAGTTTTAACATCATCATGATGTCACTTCCTGTTTTTATAACATCAAACAACTAAAACTAAACTTCTTATAAATATGGACGTCAGTGTTTTATTAACTAGATAAATGTATGTGACGTGTTCTTTAGTGTTTTAGTTTGAGTCCCATCCACTAACACTGAGGGGGCGGAGCTTATGTGACCTATGCTGCAGCTCACCACCAGGGGGCGCTCTACCTGCTCTGGCTTCACTACAGTCTGTGGTTTAGAGCTGTAAAACAAATATACACAGATATATGATCAGATCAGGACGTCACTATAAACTCATTAATATAAGAACATCATCCTCTGACTGTTCCTCTGGTTGTAAGATAATAATAATAATAATAATAATAATAATACTAGTGGGTCAGACCTCCCTGCTCTGTGACTAATATGTCTCCGTCTCTGTCTCTGTCCCCGTCTCCGTCCAGGGCCTTGCCCAGCTGGAGATCCTGTGTAAGCAGCTGTATGAGACGACCGACACCACCGTCCGACACCAGGCAGAGAAAGCTCTGGTGGAGTTCACCAACAGCCCCGACTGTCTCAGTAAATGTCAGCTGCTGCTGGAGAGAGGCAGTGTGAGTTTATAGAGTTAATAATCAGAGAAACACTGAAGCTTTGTCTGATGACAGGAGATAATATGTGAATAAACACCAGAGATACTATTTGCTCTAACGTATTATTTGTTCCTTTTGCCTCAGTCTTCATATTCCCAGCTGCTTGCAGCCACATGTTTATCTAAACTGGTGTCCCGGACCAGCAACCCTCTGCCCCTAGAGCAGCGCATCGACATCCGTGAGTATCTGTCCTCGAGAACATTTACTTTAATTAACGTTTAAACTACAGAGTCTGAGGACTGTCTGCTGATTCAAGTTTGGTTTTAGACAAAAAAATAATAATAATAATAAAAAAGTAAGAGTTTATAAAGCAGAAACTAAGAAAATTACCTTTTTATTCTTTAATCTCTGAAACCAGAAGGAGAAGTAAAGGAGAAACCAGACGTTATTAGATTCATAGAAAAGAAGAAGAAGATGATGATTGATTTTTAAATCATGTTAGTAAAAGGAAATTAATTGTAATATTAACTTTCTGCTTTTCCTTTCAGACCACAGAATAAAAGAAAAGTTTCTTATTTTATCTTTTTTTGGATTTAAAAATCAAAATCAAACAACAGCAGTTTTTGTTTCTGGTTCTAAAAGGAAACTTAAAAAACTAGAAACTGAATTAAAATCAGCTTTTCATCCTGATCATGAACTGTCTTCAGTTTGTCTTCAGCTCATATTAAACATGTGTTTGTGTTTGTGATGACGTTGTGTTGACGTTGTGTTTGTGTTTCAGGGAACTATGTTCTGAATTATCTGGCGACGCGGCCGAAGCTGGCGGCGTTTGTGACCCAGGCTCTGATCCAGCTCTACGCCAGGATCACCAAGCTGGGCTGGTTCGACTGTCAGAAAGACGACTACGTCTTCAGGAACGTCATCGCTGATGTGACTCGTTTTCTACAGGTGAGAAACACCTGTTGACTCCTCCCACCATCAACCTGTTGACTCCTCCCACCATCAGCCTGTTAACAGAGCTGCTGCTGCTGGAGCAGAACTAACGGGACGGTTTAATCCTCTTTACAGGACAGCGTTGAACACTGCATCATAGGGGTCACCATCCTGTCCCAGCTGACCAATGAGATCAACCAGGTACGTCTTCCTCCTCCTCCTCCTCATCTTCATTTGATCAAATTCAACGAGTGTGAAGCTGTAGGTCCTGAAAAGACTGAGGTTTGCTGTTTGTCCTGCAGTGATACAACTTCCTCTTCTTCTTCCTCTTCTGTCAACAGCTGCTTCTTCTTCTCTTTCTTCTCCTTCTTCTTTCTCCTCCTCCTCCTCCTCCTTCTCCTTCTTCTCCTGCTCCTCATCTCTGTCGTCTTCTTCTCTTTCTTCTTCTTGTTTCTCTTCCTCTCCTCCTCTTCCTTCTTCTTCTCTCTGTTGACTCCTCCTTCATTATTATTATTATTATTTTTTAATCTGGTTGTGACTAAATCTTCGTCGTCAGGTTTTAACATCATCTTCATCATCTTTTGTCTCTCTCCGTCGTCAGGCCGACACGACGCACCCGCTGACCAAACATAGGAAGATCGCCTCATCATTCAGAGATTCCTCCCTCTTCGACATTTTCACTCTTTCCTGCAACCTCCTCAAACAGGTGAGTTTCATCTCATCTGTACGTAATAATAACACGATGAAGAAGGACTGGACCAGGGCCATCATCATCATCATCATCATCATCATCATCATCATCACTCTGAGCTGCTTTCACTTTTTTAAATCAAGGCTTTAACTGAGACCTGCTGCAGCTAGAAACCAGATAATATCTGTATTTATATGTACGGTCAGGGATCGCTTCCCACTTTATATCAGACTAACTTATCTTGATTTAAAAGAGTTTGTAAAATAATTTAAAGTATCCGTCTTCTCCTGCATCCTTTCGTTTTCATCGTAGCTCCAGCTCTGAGAGCAGAGTCAGGATTTAAAACGTCTGAGGACAGAGAAGAGCTGGACTAAAGTAGAGACACATGGAAGATGAGAAGATGGAGGATCTGTGGTGTCTCATCTTTCATGTGTCTTAGTCCACCTCTTCTCTGTCCTCAGACGTTTTCTTTTGGAGTTGGACTCAGATTTCTAACCAGAGGAGATTTAAATAGATTGATGTGATGATTTTATGAATCAGATCTTTACTCTCTGCCCCAACGTTCACTGTTAGAAGAAGAATAAACTCTGTGACATTTATTTTTGTTTTCAGGCTTCGGGGAAGAACCTGAACTTGAACGATGAATCCCAGCACGGCCTCCTCATGCAGCTCCTCAAACTCAGTTACAATTGCCTCAACTACGACTTTATAGGAACTTCCACAGACGAGTCGTCGGACGACCTCTGCACCGTACAGATCCCCACGTCATGGAGATCAGGTAGCGGATCAGACATCAGCTGTGTCAGCCGGTCTCCCTGAGGGACCTGTCTCTAACTGTCTCTCTTCTGTCCTGCAGCGTTTCTTGATTCCTCCACCCTGCAGCTGTTTTTCAATTTATATCATTCCATCCCTCCGTCCCTTTCCCCGTTGGTAAGTGACAGCGATCATGTGATAAACAAACATTAATGTTCAGTCCTAGACGTCATTTAACCTCCTGAGACCCAGCGTCCACATATGGGGACATTAAGTTTTAGGTCTGTGGCGACTTATTCTGCTTCGTTTAAACCTGTTGTCCTCATAAGTAGACGCGTTTGTCTGCCATCTAGTGGCTGCAAAGGGTCAAGACACTAGTCGGTGTTAGAACATGATGGCAGTTATTTCAGCAGATTCATTCTGGAGCCGATCACGGGACAAAAGTGGACAAAGTGTAAAACCTCATCAGATTCTACGGTTGAAACTCGTGTATTTATGTTTATTAAACTATTTTTAATAAATACAGTGAAATAATCCCCATGTCCACATATGAGGACGTTCCAAGATCAAGTTTTTAAAGCTCAGGTCTCAGGAGGTTAATAGTCATCTTGTGTAGATTTCCTGATTTATATCTGACTTCCTGTTTTGATAAGATGAGTTTTATTTTGAAAGGACCTTTGGTACTTCCTTACTCGTGTCGTGACTCACTTCCTGTGTGTGTGTGTGTGTGTGTGTGTGTGTGTGTGTGTGTGTGTGTGTGTGTGTGTGTGTGTGTGTGTGTGTGTGTGTGTGTGTGTGTGTGTGTGTGTGTGTGTGTGTGTGTGTGTGTGTGTGCGTGTGCGTGTGCGTGTGCGTGTGCGTGTGCGTGTGCGTGTGCGTGTGCGTGTGCGTGTGCGTGTGCGTGTGCGTGTGCGTGTGCGTGTGCGTGTGCGTGTGTGTGCGTGCAGGTGTTGTCGTGTCTAGTTCAGATAGCCTCCGTACGTCGGTCTCTCTTCAACAACGCAGAGCGAGCTAAGTTCCTCTCGCACCTGGTGGACGGCGTGAAGAGGATACTAGCGAACCCTCAGGTACCGGACTCACCTGACCCTCACGCCCTGGACTCGTCTGCTGCCGTGGTTGTTGTTTGAGACGTGTCTCTGTGTCTCTGTGTCTCAGTGTTTGCCTGATCCCAACAACTACCACGAGTTCTGCCGTCTGCTGGCGAGGCTGAAGAGCAACTACCAGCTGGGGGAGCTGGTCAAAGTGGAGAACTACCCCGAGGTCATCAGACTCATAGCCAACTTCACCGTCACCAGTCTGCAGGTGAGTCACTCTGAACCGAGGCTGTGATTGGTTGATGAGGATCTGGATCTTTAGACAAACAAACTGTTTACAAACTGAAGTCTCTAAATTAATTCATATCGAAGATTTCTAGTCAGAGGAAAAGGAAAAGAAAATAAATATACATTAATTTCTTCTTCTCCTCCTTCTCGTTCTTGTTCTCTTCCTCCTCCTCCTCCTCTGTCTTTGATGAGTGGTTACTAGTGGTTACTAGTGGTTACTAGTGGTTACTAGTGGTCAGGTGTGTCTCTAAGTCTTTAACCTGAGGACGAAGAACCGTTTCTTCCACCAACAGAATCATATGAAGGTGGAAACGTATGAAGCTGAGACGATGATGAGTCTTTTAACTGTACATTAATTATTGTGTCCGTCCATCATCACCGTGTGCTCTGAGTCTTTCTGAGTCTTTGTCTCTGGAGCCTGAGGAAGGATTCATCCTGTGTCCCCGTCTCTCTGTCCCGTGTCCTCTGTCTTTCAGCACTGGGAGTTCGCCCCCAACAGCGTCCACTACCTTCTGAGTCTGTGGCAGCGTCTGGCGGCGTCCGTCCCGTACGTCAAAGCCACCGAGCCTCATCTGCTGGAGACCTACACCCCCGAGGTCACCAAGGCCTACATCACGTCACGGCTCGAGTCGGTCCACGTCATCCTCAGGTGAGACCCGCCGGAGCCCCACGCCACGGGACCAGTCTGACAAGAAATAAAATAAAATATCAAATAATAATAAATTAAAATAAATAAAATAAAATAAAATCTCACATAGCAATAAATAAATAAATAAATAAAATCTCAAATACTAAATAAATAAATAAAATAAAATCTCAAATAACAATAAATAAATAAAATAAAATCTCAAATAACAATAAATAAATAAATAAAATAAAATCTCAAATAACAATAAATAAATAAAATAAAATAAAATCTCAAATAACAATAAATAAATAAAATAAAATAAAATCTCAAATAACAATAAATAAATAAATTAAATAAAATCTCAAATAACAATAAATAAAATAAAATCTCAAATAACAATAAATAAATAAAATAAAATCTCAAATAAAAATAAATAAATAAATAAAATAAAATCTCAAATAAAAATAAATAAATAAAATAAAATAAAATCTCAAATAAAAATAAATAAAATAAAATAAAATCTCAAATAACAATAAATAAAATAAAATCAAACAGCAGTAAATAAATTAATAAAATTGGATATCAAATAATTAATAAAATAAAAAAAATTAAAAACTCTCAAATGGCAAACTAATTGAATAGAAATAAACAAAATATAATTAAATAATTAAAAATTAATTTAGATCTTAAATAAAACCAGTATAGGTTACGATATGTTTTAAAATAAGATTTAAAGGAGTTTACAGTCAGCTGATCTGATTCTGATGTGGTTCAGATTTAAAGTTTTGCAGAAACGAACTTCTTTTAGGAAAATAAACCGTTTTATTTATTTAGTCCTATAACGTTGAACAGATTCAGATGTTCCTCGGCCCTGGTTCCAGATGTTCTGTGTGATCTCGTAGTAAATATTCTGAGTCAGTCATGGATGTGACGTTGTCTCCACAGAGACGGGTTGGAGGACCCTTTGGACGACGCGGGTCTGGTCCAGCAGCAGTTGGACCAGCTGTCCACCATCGGTAGGTGTGAGTATGAGAAGACGTGTGCTCTGCTGGTGCAGCTGTTCGACCAGGCGGCTCAGACGTACCAGGAGCTGCTGCAGTCCACCAACTCCAGCGCCGCCGACATCACGGTGCAAGAAGGTACTGAAGGATCCTGAGAGATTAGAATCAGATTATAATCAGATTATAATCAGACTACAACCAGTAAATAACCGCTCCTCTGCCTTCAGGTCGGCTGACATGGTTGGTTTATATCATCGGGGCTGTGATCGGTGGACGGGTGTCGTTCGCCAGCACGGACGAGCAGGACGCCATGGACGGAGAGTTAGTCTGTCGGTAAGAACAGGAAGCAGCTCCGTCAGGCGCTGGAGCATTAGGTCGTAATGTTTTGGCTCTTCAGTGCATTTACCACATGTGCTGCTGCAGAGGTTTCCTCTTGTTTCCTCTGCAGGAGCTCAGAACTAAAGTCTAACTTTCTAAAGTCATAATGTTATCCCAAGAAGAGTGTTTTTATCTCTGGATGGTTCTGGAGCTCCAGCTGTCATCAATTAAAACGTCTCTTATTAATCTTTAGTTTTATTAACGTTTTGTTTAATTAACGTTTTGTTGTATTCAGGGTGCTCCAGCTGATGAATCTGACGGACTCTCGACTGGCCCAGGCCGGTAACGAGCGTCTGGAGCTGGCCATGCTCAGCTTCTTTGAACAGTTCAGAAAGATCTACATCGGTGACCAGGTGCAGAAATCATCAAAGGTACGGACGTCCTGCAGCGGCTCACATTAACCCCGGCCCAGCTTCACCCTCCCTCAGTAACCCCTCACTGCCTGGTGCTAACGGGTGGAGGGTTGGTGGGTGGGGGGGGTCGGTTGATAGGAATCAGCTGACTGCTGCTCTTTGTACAGAGCCAGTGGTTTTAGCGCTCGCTGCCTTTATGCTGACTGACGTGTGTTCTCTCTGTTCGGGACAGAAACTGCAAAATGTGAACGTCCCAGATAAGTGTTGGAAAGTAAACGGTGGTGTTGGTGTTAGCCCCCCCCCCCCCATCCTGCAGCATCACCATGGTGTTTTAATCCAGGATGTGTTGGTAGAAGTAGAAAACGTCCCAGGAACCTGAAGCAGGACTCACAAGATGAAATAACTAAATGTTAAAAGATTCTCAGGTTCTGGGAAACGTTAGTGGAGCAGCGTGAGGTTAGTTTAATGTAGGGACATGTCCCCTTCACTGTCAGGACAGTCCCAACTAGTCCTAACTATTCTAGTTATTAGGTCTGGTTTAAACTAAAACCACGATTTATTGGACTGAATCCAGTCGACTCTAGGAGAAGACAAGGAAGACAAGGACAGACTTTAGGACGCTACAGGAGACCAACTCTAGGAGAAGACAAGGAAGACAAGGACAGACTTTAGGAAGCTACAGGAGACCAACTCTAGGAGAAGACAAGGAAGACAAGGACAGACTTTAGGATGCTACAGGAGACCAACTCTAGGAGAAGACAAGGAAGACAAGGACAGACTTTAGGAAGACACAGGAGACCAACTCTAGAAGAAGACAAGGAAGACAAGGACAGACTTTAGGACGCTACAGGAGACCAACTCTAGGAGAAGACAAGGAAGACAAGGACAGACTTTAGGAAGACACAGGAGACCAACTCTAGGAGAAGACAAGGAAGACAAGGACAGACTTTAGGAAGCTACAGGAGACCAACTCTAGGACATTTAGGGTCAGAGAGGGACGTCCCTAGTTTGATGTCATCTTAACTCCTGGTTCTTCATCCTCACATCGTCTCCTCTCTGCTGAGGACGCTGGTAGCTGTGTCTCCCTGTAGGACTCTTCTCTTCTGCTTCCTGTCCATCAGTTCTTCATGAACAAACGAATCTTCAGCTGAACCAAAATGTTTTAGTTTTAATCTTTAGAGTAACCAGTGACTGGTTGAGTGTGATACTTGAAGAACAGATGGACAGGTGTTGTGATGCTAGCAGAGACGGGACGTCCTAACCCTGAAGCTGTGTGTGTGTTTTTTTGAACATCATGTCTGTGTTTGTTTCAGCTTTATCGACGACTATCAGAAGTTCTGGGGTTGAACGACGAGACGATGGTACTCAGCGTCTTTATAGGGAAAATGTGAGTAAACAGGAACTTTAAGATCCTGAATGTGACGTCTGGAGACGTTTATCTGTTAAAGAGAAAAATAAACCAACGTTAAAGTTAGAGAAGTCTGAGTCAACTTAGACTTTATTAACATCCACAAAGGAAATGGCTCAGTCACAGTAGAAAAAAAAACACTCTGGAAAACGGCTCGTAACAAGAAAAATAGGTAGAAGACAGTTAAAAAATATATAAATATGTAAAATAGAAATGAATCAAATAAAATATATAACATAAAAATGTATAAAATGAAATAATGTATAAAATAAAAATTTGTAAAATACATGAAATTAATTAAATTAAATGCAAAAAAAAAATGCAGTTGTACAAATCTATAAGATACATAAATATAAACTATATACGTATGAAGGATAACTGAAGAGGTGAAATCATACGGATGAAAAGCATCATTTAACATTTTTCTCTTTTATATTTTGATTCATCAATAAACAAAACGTCTGATTTAGCCTTTAATCTCTGAGCCATCGTGGGTGGATGCGGTTGTCATGGAGACGGCTCAGTATGGACCCTGGGTCATGTGATAGCAAGTGACCGTGTTTAGTAAAAGTCCTCGTCTCCATGGGAACGGAGTAAACTCACCTGGAGTTAAGGAATGATTTCAGATCTCTAGAGTGTCGTCACCGAATGAATGAATAAATAAATAAATAAATAGATAAATAGATAAGTAAATAAATGTTTTCTGTCTTCCAGCATCACAAACTTGAAGTACTGGGGCCAGTGTGAACCAATCACCTCCAAGACACTCCAGCTCCTCAACGACCTCTCCTTAGGATATCCTTCACCTGCAGTTTGTGTTTGTTGTTGCTGTTGTTTTACCCCATGACCTACAGACCATAAAACTGTAACCATGGTAACTGTACACATGCAAAGTCCCGTCCGTCGTCCACCTGTACTGGACGTCCCAGACTCTGGTTCCCATCATAGTCCTTGTAGAAAGCATGTGGAGCTCCCCCTGGTGTCTGGCTGCAGTATAAGTCGTATAAGCCCCGCCCCCCTCCATGAGTCTTAGGTAGTTAATATAACACTGATGATTGACAGTTGCCACGACGACCGCTCTGTGAAGCAGTCCTGTAAGAATGTGAGAATAAGGAGAAACCAACTAAATAATAAGTTCAGCAGATCAGAGAGCAGCGTTAACGTAGGAACCAAAATGGCGGATGGCGTTTCCACAACTGGATCAGTGGCTCCCACTGGTCCACTTAACGTCTCCAAAGTCTGGTCTCTTCCTGTGTGGACAAACCTTTAGCTACTGAAATCCAGACCAGAGTTAATGGGTTGAAGTTGTCATGGCGACGTCGTTGTTTAGCTGAGCTGACTGGTAAACGGTGGTCGTAATCAGAGAACATCAGCGTTTCCTCCTTGACTTCACGCTTGTTCACGTACAGCAGCGTCAGGAAACTGGTGAAGCTCAGCGCTGTCCAGTTCATGTTGAATAACCACACGGTGAGTATGTTCATTAAAGAGTCTGAGATATATGTTAATTTAGTTTCATGTTGTCTGACACTCAGTTTATCGTTTATGGAAAATCAAATCAATCTGAGGAGTTGGAGACATCATGAACATCAGAGCTGCTCTAACGTTTCAGCTTCCTTCAGTGTTCTTCTACAGTTCTTCATAAAATGAGCCAATATTACAGCTCTAGGGTTGGGATCTAGTTTAGTTTAACAGTTCAGCTCATGTTCTTGATGAACTGTTCTGATGATAGAGTTCACTGAGGTGTTAATGATGATGGATGATGTCGTGTTGTGTTAATGTCGTATCCGTCTTGATGTCTGGTTGCAGAGCGAGCATTTCTCCTTCCTGGGAGTGAACAACCAGTCCAACCTGAGCGACATGAGGTGTCGGACCACCTTCTACACGGCTCTGGGTCGCCTGCTGATGGTGGATTTAGGTGAGACGACCTCTTATGACTGAGAGGCTGCGTACGTATAAATAAATATTACTGCTGTGGTGGTAAATGAACGTGTCTCTGTGCAGGAGAGGACGAGGACCAGTTTGAACAGTTCATGTTGCCTTTGACGGCGGCGTTTGAAACCGTGGCTCAGATGCTCAGCACAAACACCTTCAACGAGCAGGAAGCGAAGGTGACCAGTCACTCTGGAGTTCAGTAGCTTTAGCTTCCTGTGCACCAGCAATGCTATTATTACTAGCCTCCCAGCTAACAGTAGCTCCTCCTAGCGTCCTAGCCTCCCAGCTAACAGTAGCTCCTCTTAGCTTCCTAGCCTCCCAGCTAACAGTAGCTCCTCCTAGCGTCCTAGCCTCCCAGCTAACAGTATCTCCTCCTTGCATCCTAGCCTCCCAGCTAACAGTAGCTCCTCCTAGCGTCCTAGCCTCCCAGCTAACAGTAGCTCCTCCTAGCGTCCTAGCCTCCCAGCTAACAGTAGCTCCTCCTAGCGTCCTAGCCTCCCAGCTAACAGTAGCTCCTCCTAGCGTCCTAGCCTCCCAGCTAACAGTATCTCCTCCTTGCATCCTAGCCTCCCAGCTAACAGTAGCTCCTCCTAGCGTCCTAGCCTCCCAGCTAACAGTAGCTCCTCCTAGCATCCTAGCCTCCCAGCTAACAGTAGCTCCTCCTAGCGTCCTAGCCTCCCAGCTAACAGTAGCTCCTCCTAGCGTCCTAGCCTCCAAGCTAACAGTAGCTCCTCCTAGCGTCCTAGCCTCCCAGCTAACAGTAGCTCCTCCTAGCGTCCTAGCCTCCAAGCTAACAGTAGCTCCTCCTAGCGTCCTAGCCTCCCAGCTAACAGTAGCTCCTCCTAGCGTCCTAGCCTCCCAGCTAACAGTAGCTCCTCCTAGCGTCCTAGCCTCCCAGCTAACAGTAGCTCCTCCTAGCGTCCTAGCCTCCCAGCTAACAGTAGCTCCTCCTAGCCTCCCAGCTAACTCCTCCTAGCGTCCTAGCCTCCCAGCTAACAGTAGCTCCTCCTAGCGTCCTAGCCTCCCAGCTAACAGTAGCTCCTCCTAGCGTCCTAGCCTCCCAGCTACCATTAGCTCCTCCTAGCTCCTTGGTTTTGAGGAGCCCTGTAATAACCTCCTTCTGTTCCCTCAGAGGACCTTGGTGGGTTTGGTGCGAGACCTTCGAGGCATCGCGTTCGCCTTCAACGCTAAGACGAGCTTCATGATGCTGTTTGACTGGATGTATCCTTCTCAGCTGATCTCAGATCTGTGCTCACATCGATCTCATTATAACTGAACTGAAACACGTTTCTATTTAAGAACTGTCCTTCACCAGCTCTGCAGATATCCAGCCTACATGCCCATCCTGCAGCGGGCCATCGAGCTGTGGTACCACGACCCAGCATGCACCACGCCCGTCCTCAAACTCATGGCAGAGCTGGTTCACAACAGGTAAACATGCCCCAGCTGTTTATTCACATCTGGATCAGAACCATGAACAGCTGTTGACTTGGAGACTTGATCCATATTTTCATCAGATCCCAGAGGCTTCAGTTTGACGTGTCGTCACCCAACGGCATCCTGCTGTTCAGAGAAACCAGCAAGATGATCACAACCTACGGTAAATCCTGACCCCCCTGACCCCCCGACCCCCCCACATCCTTGGACCTCCTTAAATCCTATACAGATGAAAGTGGAGTCAGTGGGTCCTCATGGTCCTCTTCTGTTCTTTCAGGGAACCGTATCCTGACGCTGGGGGAGGTCCCGAAGGACCAGGTGTACGGCGTGAAGCTGAAGGGCGTCAGCGTTTGCTTCGCCATGCTGAAGGCGGTGCTCAGCGGGAACTACGTCAACTTCGGGGTCTTCCGTCTGTACGGCGACGACGCGCTGGACAACGCCTTACAGACCTTCATCAAACTACTGCTGTCCATCCCTCACAGTGACTTACTAGTACGTCTGCAGTCAGGAGAGGAGAACGTTAAAAACCTGAGAAAGAACAAACACTTAAGATTTTATTTATTTATCTTTGATTTAGAGCAGGAGCTACTTTAATCTTTTCAAACTGTAACTGCCTCCTCCTCACCCAGCAGGGGGCGCTGCAGGGAGGCAGTAAACAGAACAATAATCACAATAATAGTTTAGTTTCTGTGTATTTTGAGCGTGTGAATAAGACGAGTCTTTGTCCCGTCCCGTCCCTGCAGGACTACCCTAAGCTCAGCCAGTCCTTCTACTCTCTGCTGGAGGTGCTGACTCAGGACCACATGAACTTCATCGCCAGCCTGGAGCCTCACGTCGTCATGTACATCCTGTCGTCGATATCAGAAGGGCTGACGGCGCTCGGTAAGAAACGCCCCGTGGTTCGGTTTGAAGTCGTCCTGCTGGCCACTAACGTTGACCGTGTGTTTCAGATACCATGGTGTGCACCGGCTGCTGCTCCAGTCTGGACCACATCGTCACCTACCTGTTCAAGCAGCTGTCCCGCTCCACCAAGAAGCGCCCGACGCCGATGGCCACGGACGACCGATTCCTGCACATCATGCAGCAGCACCCGGAGATGATCCAGCAGGTGAGACGACTCGGATCCTCTCGGTTAGTCACATTTGACCCGACACATGGAGCTTAACGCTGGGGGGGGTCTCTCTGCAGATGCTGTCCACCGTCCTGAACATCATCATCTTTGAGGACTGTCGGAACCAGTGGTCCATGTCCCGGCCTCTGCTCGGCCTCATCCTGCTCAACGAGAAGGTAGAGCTCCAGTCAGACCCTGTCAGGCTCAGCTGGTCCCTGTAGATCCCAGTAGATCCCAGTAGATCCATGAAGATCCCAGTAGATCTCTCTAGATCCATGTAGATCTCTGTACATCCATGTAGATCTTTGTAGATCCCAGTAGAGCTCTGTAGATCCATGTAGATCTTTGTAGATCCCAGTAGATCCCAGTAGATCCATGTAGATCCATGTTGATCCCAGTAGAGCTCTGTAGATCCATGTAGATCTTTGTAGATCCCAGTAGATCCATGTAGAGCTCTGTAGATCTCTGTAGATACCAGTAGATCTTTGTAGATCCCAGTAGATCTTTGTAAATCCATGTAGAGCTCTGTCGATCCATGTAGATCCATGTAGATCTTTGTAGATCCATGTAGATCTTTGTAGATCCATGTAGAGCTCTGTAGATCTCTGTAGATACCAGTAGATCTTTGTAGATCCATGTAGATCTTTGTAGATACATGTAGAGCTCTGTCGATCCATGTAGATCCATGTCGATCCATGTAGATCCATGTAGATTTCTGTAGATCTCAGTAGATCCCAGTAGATCCCCGTACCTCCGTGTAGATATTAACATACGTGTTCATGTGCAGTATTTCGCTGACCTGAGGAACAGCATCGTCAACAGTCAGCCTCCAGAGAAGCAGCAAGCCATGCACTTATGTTTTGAGAACCTGATGGAGGGAATAGAGAGGAACCTGCTCACCAAGAACCGGGACAGGTCAGTCAGCTGTGTTTAATTAATCAGTAGAAGAAGAAGATGGTGGATGTGTGTTGATGTGTGTGTATATAATGTGTGTACTGTGTGTGTGCAGGTTCACTCAGAACCTGTCGGTGTTCAGGAGGGAAGTCAACGACAGCATGAAGAACTCAACGTACGGCGTCAACAGCAACGACATGATGAGCTGACAGTCTACACGGCCCAGCCTCACCCGCCTGCAGACAGAGCTCACCCCTCCCTCACCCCTCTCTGCATCCAACAACCCCCTCCCCGCCTCCCGCCTCCCTCCTCCCGCCCCCCTCCCTGGCCCGGATGCCTAGGGATCACCTCCTCGCCCCCGACACGAAGCCGATTGGTCCCTTTTGATATAAGCATATATAAATATATACAGATCTATTTTAAAGCCAGTCTGCTCTAACAGAGGAGGGAGGGAGCATGTCCAAGCACTCTGACCCGGGGGAGGGGGGGGAGGGGGGCGGGTGAGGAGACGAGGGAGTAAATCGTAGTAATCTGCTTCTTCTGCCTGCCTTGTATAGAGAAACACACACACAAGAAAAAACCAAGTGTACATTTCTTTTGGTAACATTTTGAACAATGTTTATAATGATCGACTTTAAAACACAAAGATGAGTTGAGGAAAAAAAACACAGAAAAAAAACACAAAAACAGTGTGATTGAGCTTTTTACAGTGTAGTGAGTTAGTGCAACTGTCTGTCTGCGTGGGGAGCGAGCTTTCCACGGGAGGGGGGATGTGGGAGGGAGGGAGGACGGGACGGGACGGGACGGGGGAGGGGGCGAGTGAGCGCTCCGGCCGAACAGGAAGCAGAGGTACTCACACTAACAGGAAGGGAGAGTCAGAGCATCCATGTTGTACATTTTTACTCAGTCTCTGCTTGAAGTGATGTAAATAGTCCCACGGCTGCAGGCGGGACGGCCCAGAGGGAGGGGGGGACGCTGCTGCTGCTGCTCCTAGGATTCAACTCGTTCTTATCCAGGGGGGTGGGGGGGGGTCTGTTCAGGAAGAGTGAAACGTCTGAAGGTCAAAGTCTGGACTCTTGTTTTTTTACTCTAAGTTTATTAAAGACCAGGAAACGTTTAATGATTTAACTGAGATGAATGAAGCCGACACTAGAAACGACCAGCTGTAGAAACCGGTTCATCAGGCTCAGTGTGAACGGATCTGGACTGAGAACAGAAGTAAAGCGGTGTGGACGCTCCGGTATCAGATGTGACTCTGGTTTGACTTTTAGAGACGCAGATAAAAACGATCAGATCTGGATCAGGTTGGTTCGAACAGACCCGTGGACGAGGCCGAGCCCCCCAGCAGAGCGCCACTCCTCTCGGGCCGTCCCGCTCCCCTCGGGCCGTCCCGCCTCCTTCCTCCTGGACGTGGCGTGGCGTGTAAACGACGTGGTCACGGCTCCATCTTCCCCTCTGGTAGGCCGGGTGCAGTTTCCACCATCTTGTTTACACTCTGGATTCCTGCAGCGGAGTCCGTGTGTGTGTGTGTGTGTTGGGGTGTGTGTGTGTGTTGGGGTGTGCGTGTGTGCGTGTGTGTGTGCGTTGTGTGTTTGTGTGCGTTGTGTGTTTGTGTGCGTGTGGCGTCTCTCAGACAGCCGAGGTGTGAAGCGATGGAAGCTAGCGACCGGCCGGCGGCGCTCCCTGAAGGAATCCAGTCTAGTCTGAAGGAGTGACGAGTGTCGGTGGGACGGTGTAAAGAGAAAGAGGGCGGAGTCTATTAGCAACTTGTGTTCCTCTCTACGATGTTGCTGCTAACTGTTTGTGACAACTAGCTCATCTCTAACCATGTCAGCGCTCACGGATGTGTACTGAGTTCCTAATCTTTGGTTTGTGTCCCTGATGTGAATGTGTTGGGTCCATAGAGTGAATAGCTGTTTGAGTTGTTTGGATGTCTGCTACATATAGTGTCAGCATTGTGACTGCAAATAAACCTCATTGATTTTTAACCCCCCCGCCTCACGACCCCTTCTTCCTCCTCTGGTCACGTTTAATAGATGTTTGTTCCTCACAGGGACGTCCTGTTTATTGGGACGTCCTGATCGCTGCGTGGACGAGAAGACGTTTCCTCCACGTGTTCAGCTCTGAACGTCTGAAGGTCACATGACCTGGACCTGGAGGAACCTGTTCTGATCCTGTCTCCAGTCCACTCAAGGGGTCAAACAGGTCCAGGTCCTGGTCCAGGTCATCACCAGACTCTAGTCACGTGACCTTCAGACGTTCAGAGCTGAACACGTGGAGGAAACGTCTCTTAGTTCATGTCGTGTAAAATCTTACTTCAGACAGTTGGCGGTAAAATGCAGACGACTTTTTATTTGTTATAAACAAATGAAATTCAAATATTTTTACAAAATAAATCACTGATGAAGATGATGATGAAGATTGGCACGATAAAACTTTAAATACAAAAAAAAAAAACAAGCAGATATGAGTTCATAGAGAAACGTTCAGAACCAGATTCTGCTTCAGACAGATCAGACTCCTGTGATGATGATGATGATGATGATGAAGAGCTCAGGGTGGAGGCTAGCTGGTCTGTCGTTTGGACATGTACACCACGTCGTTGAGTCCTTCTCGGTTGCGAGCGATCTCGATGGCGAAGAACTGAACTCTGGTGGCTGAGGACGGTGAAGACCAGACTCCATTAATGTTTTATTTATTTTAAACAACGTGATTCTTAACGATGTGAAACATGAACTCACCAAATATAGTGTTCTCCTCCGTGTAGTCCTTCTCACAGTCCAGACGCAGCAGAGTGCCGTAGTTAAAGTCCTCAACCAGTCCTTCAAACTGGTTACAGAACAAACGCCACCGCTGCAGAGACAACGCACACAGCTAACGCTAACGTTGACTCATCAGGCTAGCAGGAGCTACTGTTAGCATGGAGGCTAGCAGGCTAATATACTGTGTATATTAATGAAGTGATCAGCTGTTCCTCTGGGGTCACCGACCTCTTTGGCCTCGTCAGACTTCAGGTCGTCGGTCGTCAGCAGCTTCACGTCCAGATCTTTGAACGTTTCCCTGAAACTCGAGTAGAGTTGGTCATCGAGCTTCGTCAACTTCAGGAACTTTGGATCAACGGACGAGATGAGCTGAGGACACAAGACATCACAATGATGTCACAATGACATCACAACGTGGACACAATGACATCACAATGACATCACAACGTGGACACAATGACATCACAACGTGGACACAATGACATCACAACGAGGACACAACGACATCACAATGACATCACAACGACATCACAACATGGACACAATGACATCACAACGTGGACACAACGACATCACAACGAGGACACAATGACATCACAATGACATCACAACGAGGACACAATGACATCACAATGTGGACACAATGACATCACAACGTGGACACAATGACATCACAACGTGGACACAATGACATCACAACAAGGACACAATGACATCACAATGACATCACAACGAGGACACAATGACATCACAATGACATCACAACGAGGACACAACGACATCACAACGACATCACAACGACATCACAACGAGGACACAATGACATCACAACGTGGACACAATGACATCACAACGAGGACACAACGACATCACAACGTGGACACAACGACATCACAACGTGGACACAATGACATCACAACGAGGACACAACGACATCACAACGTGGACACAATGACATCACAATGACATCAGAACGAGGACACAATGACATCACAATGACATCAGAACGAGGACACAATGACATCACAACGAGGACACAACGACATCACAATGACATCACAATGACATCACAACGAGGACAAAATGACATCACAATGACATCACAATTACATCACAACGTGGACACAGTGACGTCACAACGACGTCACAACGAGGACACAACGATATCACAATGACATCACAACGACGTCACAACCACATCACAATGACATCACAACGTGGACATAATGACATCACAATGACATCACAACGAGGACACAATGACATCACAATGACATCACAACGTGGACACAATGACATCACAACGTGGACACAATGACATCACAACGACATCACAACGAGGACACAATGACATCACAACGTGGACACAATGACATCACAACGAGGACACAACGACATCACAACGTGGACACAACGACATCACAACGTGGACACAATGACATCACAACGAGGACACAACGACATCACAACGTGGACACAATGACATCACAATGACATCAGAACGAGGACACAATGACATCACAATGACATCAGAACGAGGACACAATGACATCACAACGAGGACACAACGACATCACAATGACATCACAATGACATCACAACGAGGACAAAATGACATCACAATGACATCACAATTACATCACAACGTGGACACAGTGACATCACAATGACGTCACAACGACGTCACAACGAGGACACAACGATATCACAATGACATCACAACGACGTCACAACCACATCACAATGACATCACAACGTGGACATAATGACATCACAACGAGGACACAATGACATCACAATGACATCACAACGTGGACACAATGACATCACAACGTGGACACAATGACATCACAATGACATCACAACGAGGACACAATGACATCACAACGAGGACACAACGACATCACAATGACATCACAACGACATCACAACATGGACACAATGACATCACAACGAGGACACAATGACATCACAACGTGGACACAACGACATCACAACGAGGACACAATGACATCACAATGACATCACAACGAGGACACAATGACATCACAACGTGGACACAATGACATCACAACGTGGACACAATGACATCACAACAAGGACACAATGACATCACAATGACATCACAACGTGGACATAATGACATCACAATGACATCACAACGAGGACACAATGACATCACAACGTGGACACAATGACATCACAATGACATCACAACGTGGACACAATGACATCACAACGAGGACACAACGACATCACAATGTGGACACAATGACATCACAATGACATCACAATGTGGACACAATGACATCACAATGACATCACAACGAGGACACAATGACATCACAACGAGGACACAATGACATCACAACGACCTCACAACGACATCACAACGACATCACAACGTGGACACAACGACATCACAACGTAGACACAATGACATCACAACGTGGACACAATGACATCACAATGACATCACAACGAGGACGACATCACAATGACATCACAACGAGGACACAATGACATCACAATGACATCACAACGAGGACAATGACATCATGACATCACAATGACATCACAACGAGGACACAATGACATCACAACAACATCACAATGACATCACAACGACATCACAACGAGGACAGAATGACATCACAATGACATCACAACAACATCACAATGACATCACAACGTGGACACAATGACATCACAATGACATCACAACGACATCACAACGTGGACACAATGACATCACAATGACATCACAACGTGGACACAATGACATCACAATGACATCACAACAAGGACACAATGACATCACAATGACATCACAACGAGGACACGACGACATCACAATGACATCACAACGAGGACACGATGACATCACAACGTGGACACAATGACATCACAACGTGGACACAATGACATCACAACGACATCACAACGAGGACACAACGACATCACAACGACATCACAACGAGGACACAACGACATCACAGTGACATCACAACGAGGACACAATGACATCACAACGAGGACAATGACATCACAATGACATCACAACGAGGACAATGACATCATAATGACATCACAATGACATCACAACGAGGACAGAATGACATCACAACATCACAATGACATCACAACGTGGACACAATGACATCACAATGACATCACAACGACATCACAACGTGGACACAATGACATCACAATGATATCACAACAAGGACACAATGACATCACAATGACATCACAACGAGGACACGATGACATCACAACGAGGACACAACGACATCACAATGACATCACAACGAGGACATGATGACATCACAACGACATCACAACGTGGACACGATGACATCACAACGACATCACAACGTGGACACAATGACATCACAACGTGGACACAATGACATCACAACGAGGACACAATGACATCACAACGACATCACAACGACATCACAACGTGGACACAATGACATCACAATGACATCACAACGACATCACAACGAGGACACAATGACATCACAATGACATCACAATGACATCACAACGTGGACACAATGACATCACAATGACATCACAATGGCATCACAACAACATCACAACGACATCACAATGACATCACAACGTGGACACAATGACATCACAACGTGGACACAATGACATCACAATGACATCACAACGAGGACACAATGACATCACAACGACATCACAACGACATCACAACGTGGACACAATGACATCACAATGACATCACAACGACATCACAACGTGGACACAATGACATCACAATGACATCACAACGAGGACACAATGACATCACAACGACATCACAACGACATCACAACGTGGACACAATGACATCACAACGACATCACAACATCACAACGTGGACACAATGACATCACAATGACATCACAACGACATCACAACGAGGACACAATGACATCACAACAACATCACAACGACATCACAACGTGGACACAATGACATCACAACGACATCACAATGACATCACAACGTGGACACAATGACATCACAATGACATCACAATGACATCACAACGACATCACAACAACATCACAACGACATCACAACGTGGACACAATGACATCACAATGATCAGTGTCTCTAGGCGTCAACATTAAAGATCAGAACTGATCCAACAAACATGAAGCAGCTCTTTTGTAGTTTGAATTCATGTGTTTCTACTGGATACATAAATAAATAAATAAATAAATAAATATCAGCTGATGTCAACGTATAAATGATGATGTCTCACGTTGAAGTAGACCTCTGCGTGGTTGAAGGCCTTCATCGCCCACATCGCCTCCAGCTGAGGCTGAAAACACAAACGTGATCATTTAGAGGAAAACCATGAAGATGATGAAGATGATGAAGACTAAACATGTTCACTTACATTATTACCATAAGAGTCAGCTGGAAGAGACAGCGCATGTGCAGCAGCTGAGGCTCCGCCCACCCCCTGAGAACAAACATGTAAACATTAATGAGAGAAGAATGAACAGGCTCAGAGGGTTTAGTGTCACTGAGATCACTGCGTTAAAACATTTAATAAAGTTTAAACCTTTAATAAATGTTTGAATCATGATCATGATAAATATATAGATTATATTTATATATAGGGCCAAGGGCCACTGACCCCCGAGGCCCCTGGATGAATAAAGCCCGTTAGTGCCTGCCCCCCCCCCCCCATCAGCTCATAACTGACTGGACTCAGATACTGATGTTTAAAGTGAATCTGTCTCCATGGAAACATCTTTAAATATTAAACTATTAAACGTTAACCTTCCTGCTGTCAATCAAACTTCCAGATTAAATCAAAGTAAGCGGAGCTAACGATGCTAACGATGCTAATCAGTCAGAGCTGCTCTTTGATGGGACGCGTCACATTTCACTGTTTGTCTCTGACACGTGCGCTCTCCTCGGCTATCGTTAGCATTAGCATCGTGCTGCTAACCGCCGCGCTGCTTCGTGTCTCTGTCTCTGTCTCTGTTTCTGTCTCTGTCTCGGTTCAGAGGTTCTCCTGAAGCAGCTCAGACACAGAACCCTGACACAGAACGAACAGAACTGTGACGGTTTGTTGTTAGAGTCCTACCAGAGCAGAGAGAATCTCCTCCGACGCCATTTTTCCAGAACAAAGATCGTCTAAAAGAGGAAGATGAACCACTACACATTTAAAAATGGATCACTTAAACTGCACGCATGCGCTTTGTATTTCCTCTCCCAAACACGGAAGTAATAAAACATTTACATATTAATGATATATTTTTAATTAATATATTTCAGATATTACAACAACATAACGTCTCCGGCCTCGCGGGACACCGTCCACCTTCATCTGACTGTAAAAGATATTTAACCGACCGTTAACGGTCTCGTGAACAAACAGAGTGAGACATCCTGTTTGTTAAAACCTCTGTCAACTTTGACACCACGTGACGTCACATGTATTAAAGGGCCAGTGTCACGTTTTAAAAACGACTCATCGATCTTTTAGTTTTATCAACTAAATATTATTTCTTCTTATTTCACGACATCAAACTGAAACATTTACATAAAGTTTTCTATGAATCTAAAAACTCTTATTCAGAATTTATTCTTTGTGACGTGTTCTAATAAAGTTGTTGGAAAAAAAATATGTGGCTTAAAATATGTTTTAAATATTGAACATAAAAAACTTAACATTGACTTAAATGTGTTTTAAGTGTTTTATCTATTTTAATGAAGGAATCAAAGAGTAAAACAAGATGTAATTAATTCTGCCCCCTAGTGGCCACAGTATGAACCTCACCTTCCTCCAGTTTGTCTCCAAAACATTTTTATTTCTAAAACTGTTTTAAATTAATTACGTTTAAACTGAACTGTAGCTTAAAACAGTTTTCAGTGATAATACCAGAAGATAAGATAATACAGTCTGGTGAAAATAAAATAATTAGAAAAGGAAACTTCATTTTAAATTTAATAAAATAATAAATATAACTATAACATTTAAGTCATCTTATTTAATTTTTTTTTTTTATTGTTATTATTTTTAATCATGACTTTAATTCATTTATCAGTGTGGTGATGGTTTCAGCTGCAAATTAAAATCACATACAAACAGAAAATATAAATTAATAATAAAATATTTTTGTCATAAATAATGTAGAAAACAAACCTATCTTGAACATATTTATATTTATATTTATATTTATATAAATGTAGTTTTTATTGGCTGCCTTTGGCCTCCATAGCGAGGCTCGTCTCCATGTTGATCCAGAGCAGGTGTGTTTTCAGACATTAATAAATGAGCTGTAGATGTTTCTGAAGGTAGAGGACGCAGTGTCCCCTCCTCCTGTCTCACAGTGGACCAACCCGCTGAGCAACAGGAAGACGGTCTCCTCCTCCTCCTCCTCCTCCGGGGGTCACACCAGCCTCCAGTCCGGGCTTTTGAAGCAGGCTGCAGCCGCCCTCCTCTTCCTCCTCCACCCTTCCTCCTCCTCCTCCTCCTCCTCCTCTCTGAGCAGCTATAGGAGCGTCTCTTCTTCTCCTGGATGCTTCTCCCTGATCTCCTCCTGGTTTCTCCTTCGCTGTCTGGAGGTACGAGCTTCTCCTTCTTCTCCTCCTTCTTCTCCTCTTTAATGATGATTTTTCTGTTTTTATCGCGTCGCCGCAGACGCACTTTCCCTCCTCATCCTCCTCTTCATCCTCTAGGCCACATGACCTGCAGCTTCAGCGTCGACCGAGCGTTTCAATGAGGCTCATTATTATTATTATTATTATTATTATTATTATTACTGTCAGAGGTCTCATCGTGTCTCAGATCAGTTTTATTTATTTCATTATTTCATGTTGTTTCTCTTTATTCCATTAAAGGTTCAGATGAGTCTTTGCTCAGAGAAGATGGAGGAACATGTTTAATGATGATGATTAATAATCTGATCAGATGATGGAACAGCTGATTATTGATGAGAGAACAGCTGATTATTGATGAGAGAACAGCTGATTATTGTTTGATCAGATGTTTGAGCTTCAAGCGTCGATTTAAAGTTTAAATCCTGTCGTCTGTTTGTTTTTATAAAGTTTAAACTGGTTTCTGTAGAAAAGTATGAATCCATTAGTTTAATGATCAGTGATCAGCTGACCACCAGCTCTGTCCTCTGATTGGCTGCTGCTGTGTGTGTGTTTAAATGTGTGTGTGGTTCCACTAATGGAGTCCAGCAGCTAAAAGCTGTCATTAATCAGAGCTTTTACTCTGAAGTACTACGCTCTACTTCCTGTTTGTAGTCTGACACACAACTACACAACTGACCAGAAGACACACAAAGACACAAAGATACACAACAACAGCTACACAGAGACTCAGAGCTACACACGGATGCAAAGAGACAATTAATGACCAATGAGATGCAACACAACAACTACAGAGACTCAAAGACTCAAAGACACACGACCAACATCTGACAAAGACCTGAGACACAAACTCCAGAGACTCATAAGAAAAAGATGCAAAGAGACACGACTAGAAAGAGACACAACATGATGACGTGATGGAACAGCAGACACAACTAAAAACTAAGAGACAGATGCAAAGAGACATTAACCAGCTACACAAAGACACAAAGATAGACGCACAACTACTACAAAGATGCAAAGAGACACAAAGCGACTACAATGAGACACCAGCTATAGAGGGACAGACGCTGGCTCCTGTCCTGACGTCCTGATCTGCTGCAGGACAGGTTGATTTGACCAGTTTCTCTGGGTCCACATTGTTCATGCTAAGCTAAGCTAAGCTAAGCTAGGCTAACAGGTGGATCTGTTGTGAAGGTGTAGAGAGTTCAGCCGAGGACAGATGTGATGAGGGAGGGAGGGAGGCAGCGAGCGGTTGGTTCTCTGGAGGGAGGAGGGTAACCACAGCAGCAACCGTCGAGGGCCGGCTGGGCGTCGGCTCCGGCTGGACCGGCTGATAAACAGGAGGGAGGAGAAGGGAGGGAGGGGGAGGAGAAGGGAGGGAGGGGGAGGACCAGATGAAAGACGACGGGGGTCACTGGAAGTCTTTCGAGGGAGGATATCCTCAGTAGACGGGCCTCATGCTGTTTGGAGACAAGGTGTGTTTCCTGTCAGCAGGATTACACCTCCCCCTTCTCCCCCCTTCTCCCCCCTTTCTCCCCCTTCCTCCCACTCTCCTCACCCCCGTCCCTCGAGGAGGCTCAGATAACATCAATCTGACTCTGGCTTGTTTTACTCTCCTCATCTCGTCCATCCTCCCTGAGAGACGGGACAGTCTGACATCTAACCCTCGATTAGTGTCGATCAGATCTGAACAAACGTCTGGAACCAGCAGAACTTTACTGGATCAACGGATCACAATCATCACTGCAGCCTCACACGACATTTATTACGTTAACTACATTAATTAAAATGTTATTTTAACGTTATTTAAATGCTGCTCAGACAGAATCTCTTGGTTTCGTTTGTGTCGAGGCTGAAAAACAGAATCACGTCTGGTTCCAGATCAGTTTGGTTCGTTACAGGATCTTTAATCTTTAATCTTTACTTTTACTTTCGTTTATAATTCTACTGATTTGATTTTATCTGTAATTAAAACACTAAACGTCCAGATGCATCCGCTGCTGAACACAGCCCCAACAAACGCTGCAGGTCCAGGAACTAGACGTGGTCTTTCCTTTGTCCTCAGGATCCAGATGATGTCATTCACTCATTCACTCATTCACTCAGTGAGACGCTGCGTCATGTAATGGATTTTATATCCATTTAGTCAATGACTCGTTCTCTCTGCTTGTTTCTCTGCAGCTGCTTCAAACCAACAGGAGGACGGACGTCTGCAGCATGCAGAAGGTAGACTGTCATTACACTGACACACATGGTACATGTAGACACACACACAGGTCAAACATGTACACTGACATACATGGTACATGTAGACACACACAGGTCAAACATGTACACTAACATACATGTTATATGTAGACACACACGCACAGGTCAAACATGTACACTGACATACATGGTACATGTAGACACACACAGGTCAAACATGTACACTAACATACATGTTATATGTAGACACACACACACAGGTCAAACATGTACACTGACATACATGGTACATGTAGACACACACACACAGGTCAAACATGTACACTAACATACATGTTATATGTAGACACACACGCACAGGTCAAACATGTACACTGACATACATGGTACATGTAGACACACACACACAGGTCAAACATGTACACTAACATACATGTTATATGTAGACACACACGCACAGGTCAAACATGTACACTGACATACATGGTACATGTAGACACACACAGGTCAAACATGTACACTAACATACATGTTATATGTAGGAGGTAATCAGCTGATGGAGGGAAACGCTGTGTGAAGATGGTTTGTAGATCATGACATGTATGACTACTGTTACTCTTCTATCGACTAAGCCCCGCCCCCACACGATCTGATTGGCCCAGCAGATCTTTACTGGAGCAGAATCAGTTCCCAACAGAGACTCCAGATAAAGTTCCTAACTAAACCTTTGTAGTGATCTTGATCTTCTCGTCTAAATTCTCTGGTTGTAATAACCTCTAAACGTGTCTCGTGTCTCAGGTGGAGGGACGGGTAACTCCGGTCCTGCCCTCTTCCAGGGGCCCCAGCACTCCTGGCTCCCCGGCCACCGGCATCACGGTAAAGTCAGGGTCAAGGTTCATTTTAAGACAAACTGTTGTAAAGTCTTCTTCCTGTAAAGGACGTGACTACTTCCTGTCTTCAGGCCCGAGTCAACGACCAGGTGGTCGGCTACAGAGACCTGGCCGCTCTGCCCAAAGACAAAGCCATCCTCCAGGTAGAGAGACCTGACCTCATGACCTACCAACCACACCTGAGCTTCTCCCCCCTCGACCCACCACGCAGAGAGGTACACGCACACGGGTACACGGGTTACACATGCTACATGTAATAACTATAATAAACATATATCATAGATCACATAAAGCTGTTCACCTTTAACACGGTCAGACTTTAAGCTAAACGTAGCTAACTAATGAATAGTTGCTGCTAGCCTCCGTTAAGCTAACTAATGCTTTAGCTACCTAATGGGTAGCTAAAGCTAGCCTCCGTTAAGCTAAACATTGTAATGATGGAGGATTAAAGAGGTCAGCAGATGAATGTTGTGTTTTTGAACAGCTGATTGTGAGATGAATAATAATGAATAACCTGATGTTTGTCTGCAGCGGTCTATGTCTCCTCCCGCCACGTCTCCTACCAGGTCTCCTGAGGTAAGACATGCTGCTTTTAATCTAACGTCTCATTCATATCTACTGTTTAGACTGTTTATAATTATATATTCATATTCAACATGTTTCCTGTCACATCCTCAATAAAAACTGGTTTAACTATATAATGCAGTTCTTACTTTATATGTCTCCCTGACTAATAACTATAATAAAGAAATAAAAAGAAAGAAATATAAAACTAGTAGACTAACACTCTAATGTCCCAGTAACTTTAGACTTTATTGTGACATGAACTACAGAGGAACTAAATGAATAAAGTTTATTAATCCAGTCATAATGTTTCTGATAAATAATCCTCATTAAAACTGAGTCAGTGTTCAGATAACGTCGTCCCTCAGATGAACCTCCGACTGACCCGTCAGAAATGTTCCACTCCGTCACCGTCAGGTCACGACCTCGACTTTTAGAAACACAAAGCTGCGACCGACTCTTCATCTTCTCGTCTTCTTCAGCTTCAATCGCTGCTTTGTGCTCAGAGCGTTGAGAAGAACAGACGGCGTCTCTGTTCACAGCAGCTGCTTCACATCAACTGGAGAATCTCATTCACCTCCTGAGGAAACTTTACACGTTTATTTTATCAGGTTCAAACTCTAAACGAGACGATAGAAGAAGAAAAAGATAGAAATCATCATGATAATAAAAAGCATCTTCAGTTAAAGGCTAACGTACGCTAGGTGTAATGTTTTACCACAGACACTATAAAGATGGAGACGGAGGAGCAGCTCCTCTAAAGTGAAGCCAAATCAAGTAGAGCTCCCCCTGGTGTCTGGCTGCAGTATAGGTCATAAGCTCCACCCCCTCCATGTTAGTGGGCGGGACTTGGGCCAAACTAAAACACTAAAATACATGACAAATACAGTCTATGGTTTTAACCTTTAGCTTAGCGTGCTAGCAGGCTAACATTAGCAGCAGGTGTTTGGTCGTCAGAGTTCCTCCTCAGAGGAACATGAACCACATTTGACCCCATCCATCACAGACTGACCCCTCCCTGTCAGGTCAGGGGGTCAAAGGTTAACCTCTGTTTGTGGTTCAGGTGAAGGGGCGCAGGGCAGAGAGTGACAGCGGCTCCCCTGGAGGATCAATGGTGCAACTACAGGCCGAACGAAAGATCAGCACCAGCCTGCAGCACTTCCACCGGCCTGGTAACCGTCGGCAACCGATGATTTATTCCCAGACAGATTAATAAACCTGACGTAAACATATCTTCCATTAATAATCAGGTCCATTAATGACTCTAGCTCTTTGTGTTTCTCAGATAACGGGACCAACATCTACAGGAAGCCTCCCATCTATAAACAAGGTGAGCTCTGGTTCCTCCTCTCAGCTCCTCTCTCTCTTCCTCCTCCTTCATCTTCTTCTTCTTCTCTCCAGACGGTAAACCCGCTGAGGGCCGCGGCGTCGTCCAATCGGCAAAGTTCCCGGCAGCTCAGCCGCCGGACCCCAACCAGCCCTCCAAGATCGAGACGGAGTACTGGCCCTGCCCACCCTCGCTGGCCGCCATGGGTAACGCCCCCTCGTTAATGAGCCGTACAGGTGACCAGCGCTCAGACAGGTAGCTCGTTAACTCTCAGGCCCGACTCTTGCAGAGATCGAGTGGAGGAAGAAGAAGAAGCTGGAGGAGGAAGACGAGTTTGAGGATCTGACGGAGGAGGCGAAGACGCTGCAGGAGCAGGAGCTGGAGAAGGTTTGAGAATCAGACAGGAAGTAAAACTACGCCTTAAAATCCACCGGCCAATCAGATCACACTGAGTCTAGTGACTGATCCAGATCATGATGTGTCTTAAAGTCATTTACAGTTTGAATTATGAGTTCTTTTCAAACGACGTCTAATTTACTGTTTTCTTTGAAAATGACAAATTTATGATGTTAAAACATCTTTAAATGATTTGATCTGACGTAATGAAATGCTACAAGACAGATTTAACTTATATAATAATATAAATATGCATTTCATCCAAAGTACTCTGAACACAAGTCCAGAGTTTGTCCCGTATCACATGACTTCCTGTTTTGTTCCACTCATATTTACCTCCAACCACTAGAGGGCGCCACCGCTGGACATGAACATTAGTGGGGTTGATGCTTCCCAACACCAACGGTTTCATTTAGTAAATCTTGTTCATTTATCATTATTTTCTGACGTTAAACTCCATCAATCAGTGATACCAGGTCTGATTCGTTCAGTATTAAGTTAAAGTTTCATGTTTTGCTGTTTTATATTTATTTAAATGTTTCCAGACACATAAACCAGCCATCTGATCATTTATGTTCTTGTTCTCCTGTGACGTGAAGCCGTCTCTTACCTCAGGACGTTGACCATCTGCTCTGAGCTTCTTCCTGTTTGTCTCTGCTGATCAGATCAAGTCCAACCTGGGACGTCTGATCCTGAAGGAGGAGAAGGAGAAAGCCGTCCACTTCCGGAGGAAGACACAGTCTCTTCCAGACAGAACCCACATGCACGGCAGTAAGACCAGAACCAGAACCAGAACCAGGCGTCTGCAGCGTTCAGGTCTGACCTCATGAATCTGTCTTCCTCTTTCAGGTCTGTCAGCGAGTGCTTCCAAGTCTCCGTCACGCTCGGCGCTGACCAGAGTGAGTCTTTAAAGACGTGACTGAGCTGCTGGACCTGAACTATGAGGAGCTGAGGTTTAAATGAGTCTGAGTCTCAAGTGTTGGGTTCTAATCCCGTGTCCTGTTGTTTCAGATGCAGTCAGCTGAGTTCTCCACAGATGGAGACAAAGGTCGAGCAGGTACGACTCGTTTGTTTCTACTGCAGCGTCAACGAACCAATGAGAAAGAATCAGATGTTAGATCCTTTTAGACGTTTAATGATGAATGAACACATTTAATGTGACGAGAACAGAGATGATCTGATTTATCTCTAATGATTCATCATGTTTCTGTTTTACAGCTGCTCAGGTAAACGTCTTCTTCTTCTCTGTGTTCTGACCATTTCTATCGTCTGGCTCGCTGTGTTTCTGTTAATGTGACCTTTGACCTCGTTCAGACCTTTAACATCAACACCTGGTCTCACCTGGTCTCACCTGGTCTCACCTGTCCATCTACCTGGTCTTAATCTAAATGTGTCTCCACAGCCAGCACTTGAGATCTGATCTCAGTTGTGTGTCTGTAAATCAGCAGCGCCACTAGAGACCAGATCAGGATGGAGGGGGTTTGGTCTGAACCAGGTCTCTGTGTCCTGCTGACGTCTAGCTTTCCTCCTCTGTTGTAGAGATTCATTAAACAGATCAGGAAACATGAATCATTTTAAACAGAATCTCTGAATCTCTAGACCAGATCTCTGTGTGAACACATGCATGTCTCAGTTCATCCATCACCTTCTCCGTGACGGTCTCCATGTTCTCCAGGTGGAACTGTCTTTGGTCCAGACTCTGATTTAAATGTCTCTGTGCAGAACGGTGAAGCTCGGAGGGAGCGCATGGACCGAGGGAACTCTCTGCCGAGTATCCTGGAGCAGAAGGTGATTCATCAGAGACCAGACGAGGTTCTCAGGTCATCTAGGTCATGATCTGAAAATAAGATGAACCAAACTTATCTGGACTAGAAGACGTTTCCTCCAAGTGTTCAGCTCTAAATGATGGTGGAGAGTTTAGGGTTTATCACCTGAAGGTCACATGACTAGAGTCTGGTAATGACCTGATACTCACCTGGACCTGGACCTGGACCTGGACCTGGAGGAACCTGTTCTGATCCTGTCTCCAATCAATGGTTCTATGGATCATCGTTCCTGGTAGAACTCCTCCATCATCATCTAGAGCTGAACACTTGGAGGAAACGTCTAGAAACACAACGAGTCCAGATGAGTTTGTCTCAGATTTGTTATCTCTGGATGTCACAGAGCAACAGTCTGATCCATAGACTGGAGAAAGATGGACCAACTGCTCCTCTAAAGAGAAGCCAAACTAACTAGAGCTCCCCCTGGTGGTTGGCTCCAGCATGTTAGTTAGTTAAATAGTTGTCCATATTTATATACAGTCTATGCTCTGATCATTTAAATCCACCAGAACCAAACTCATCAGATCATTTGTGTCTGTAGCTTCATTCAGCTCAGACTTCAGGTCCTGAATTAACTCAAAGATTTGTTTAAAACTAAATTTATTTAGGTTTAAAAATCAGCTGTTTGCATAAAAACCAATGAAATTCTTCTAAAACACATGAATCTCTGATAAATTCATTTCTTATTTCTGTCACATCTCCAGATTTAATTAAATTATCTGGACCTGAGTGTAAATAATTAAATTATTTTTTTTTTTTAACAAATCTTGTGATCGTTTCTCTCTGTGATCACATCAATCAGCTGATTGATGCTTCACTCATTTTACTCATCACTAGATCCTTGAGGAACATTTAAATACACTTCAGTAAAATGATGATTCTATGTTTTTACTGCAGTGATGATGATGATGATGATGATGATGTTTCCTTCTCAGATCTATCCATATGAAGCTCTGATTGTGACCCATAGAGGGCGCTGTAAGCTGCCGCCGGGAGTCGACCGCACTCGGCTGGAGGTTGGTACAGGAAGTGATGCCGTGTTTGATCAGCTGATTATTCAAACTTATGGCTCACGGTCTGAAACCAACAAAGTGTGAAAATTACAAAAAAAGACTTTAACTGCAATTTACCTCAGTGAAAGTAGCTGCTGTTCCTGATGTGTCCACTAGAGGGCGCTGTGTTTAGAGTAGAGGACATAACTTAACACTGAGGCCAGTACTAATGAGCATTTTATTTTTCTTAATAAATTTCAGATTGTTGTTAAAATATTTAGTAAAAGAATAATACGTTAAATTTCTCCTCCTGAACTCAGACGTAGTGACGTATGTTGAACCGTCCGTCACCTTTACGTCATTATCTGAAAAACTAAAAAGTCATTTTTAAGGTCGTCTTAAATTTGTCATTTTCTAGAAATCACAGAACAATGTTGATGACTCATCCTGCACTGGGGGGCGTGTACTAATTTGGTATCCAGTAAAATGTTTTCTTGAATTTTCTGTCCCTCCTTCATTCATGTGTTCACTAAATTAGTAGAACGTTGTTCTGGAGTCTCTCTGTTGGGAACTGATCAAATATCTGACGGACCAATCAGATCGTGCAGGGGCGGGGCTTAATGTTGTGATGGACAGTATAGTAGCAGTAGTCATCCAGGTCATGTGATCAGTTTAAACGTCTCTGATTGGTGTTTAACGTTGTGTATTTGTTCTCCTCTCAGAGGCATCTGGCTCCAGAGGACTTCCAGCAGGTGTTCGGGATGCCCATGGCCGAGTTCGACCGCCTCTCGCTCTGGAGACGAAACGAACTCAAGAAGAAAGCTTCACTTTTCTAACAGGAAGTGACCTCGTCCCCCAAAAAATACAAAATAAAAACACTTGATGAAGCTTTGAAAGGAGGAAGAGGAGGAGAAATAACCAGGCCATGACTTCAGATATCAACACAGATTCGTCCCGTTAGCCCACGCCCACATCAGTCCTCCATCTAACTAACCAAAACCTGGATGTGCCCCCCCCCCCCCCCCCCCAACCCCCCCAACCCCCCCAGCGTGGATCTGACCAATCAGGATGGTCCTCATTAACTCTTTACCTTCACTGATGCACTGACACTCATCCATATTACCTGTGCTGCACTTATAATCACACCTGCTTGCAAACCGTTATTGTGTGTCCCATCATCTTCATCATCATCATCTTCATCATCATCATCATCATCACAGTTAAACCTCCAGAGCTCGTCATCATGAACAGACGTTAGCGGTTAGCTTCAGACTTAAACTCAGGTTTTCTGGTCTTGTCAAGCTGGTCGTTTAGCTAACTAGCTACCTAGCTAATGTAGCTAACTAGCTACCTATCTAATGTAGCTAATTAGCTACCTATCTAATGTAACTAACTAGCTACCTATCTAATGTAGCTAATTAGCTACCTATCTAATGTAGCTAATTAGCTACCTATCTAATGTAGCTAACTAGCTACATATCTAATGTAGCTAATTAGCTACATATCTAGCTACATATCTAATCAGCTGTGTGGGCCCTTGGTCAGATATGACGTCACATGTCCCCAACACAAGATGGCGTCTACATCCGTCATATTTTTAGCTTCATTTCCGTCTTGGCCTTATAGTCAAATCAACCAACGACCAATCAGATCACTTAGTTTCTACAGGAGCCTCACAGGGTCAAACCAAAAGTATAATAAAGTCTTAAATCACAGTTCTGAGTTTTATCTCCTGAGTTAAAGAACAGACTAATAAAAATGATTTTAAAGTCAGAACTTTAAACTTTTACATTTGTCTGTTTAATGTTTAAACATATATTATAATATTTAATGATTAATAACACGGTAATGATTCATGGATTCATAGAAGAATCACATTTAATTATATTAAAAACATATTTTACTCATTTAAACTGTTTTAAAGTCTTAACATCTGATCAACAGCAGAGGGCGCCGTCTCATCACTGAACTGATTTAAACTACGTCCAGATCAACCTGAAGACGACCGTTGACTCTGATCATGTCCCGTCCTCTGAGACGTTCACTCACTAACAGCTGATGTTGAGTCTATTTATTACGCGGAGCTTTTTATTTATTTACTGCATCAGTCTGTGAAGATTTACTTTGATAATATTCTGTGTTGGACAGTTTTTTACGTCCTGGCTTTAATCTGAATAAGATCAACATGTAGCGCCTGTCCTGGACCCTGAGGTAGGACATCAGTCACATCCATGTCTCCGTCCTGTTTCTGTTGTACAAGTCAAATAAAACGCTGAGAAATGTCTTGTCGTCTTTTGTCTTCAACCCTCTGGACGGACGGTTTGATTCAGCTGCAGAAACTTGAGACAAAACAAGATGCCAGCGGAGACACAAGACTACCACAGAGACAGGAAGTGACCACAGAGATGAAAAGACAAGCACAAGGACACACGAGACGATAACAGAGACAGCAACAGACCAATAGGTAGACAAAATGAAAGACGCAAAACAAGAGAAAGGAGACGGGCTTTGACCAGAAAGACACCAGCAGAGACACAAACAACCATGAAGACACAAATAAAAAGACAGAAAGACACAAGATTACTCCAAAGACACAAACAACCACGAAGAGACAGGACAATAGAAACCACAGAAGACAACAAAGAGACGCAAGAGACACTGAAGGACGTCTTTCAGTGTCTCTTCTAATCGTCTCGTTCGTCGTCTCTGCTGAACTTCTTGAATCACGTTTCGTTTCCTCTGAACCTCTTCAGCTGCAGGTGATGATGAGGAGGGTTCTTGTTGCTAGGGAACCAGTGCTCCTCCACATAAAGGCCACGTGTCTAATGGCGCCGGCACAAAGCAGCGACTCCCACGCCGGCCTCTGATTGGCCGGCGGCGCGGCGTCCGTCCTTGAGCAGCATTGAGACAGAGACGCTGGAAACGTTTCAGTTTTTTATTGAATGGAGTGAAACATCTACAGAAATGAGAGGCCTCGAAATACATGAACTCCACAAAAAATAAAATAAAATAAAGGTTTGGGTTCGTTGGTTTTTTGTTTTTCTTGCTGTAAAGAAAAAACTCTGGATCTAGATTTTATTTTTATTTTTTTTCTTCTGTACATTCTGTGAGATATGTTCTGAGAAACGAGGCCCAGCACACTCCACCCCCCACCCCCCCAAATAAATCAACAGGTAATCAAATCAAACCCACCCAGGTCCTCATCACACCTGAAACACACCTGAAACTGCCCCCACCCACCCCCCAACCCAACCCCCACCACCACCACCACCATAGATATTTAACACATGATTCCACTTTATTGAAACTAATCATCATCTCATTATTATTTATTAGTTAAAGTTCATCCTCTGGGTTTTAGTTTCTGTCTCAGACGTTAAAAACATCTGGAAGGATCCAGTGAATCCGTCCAGATGTTGGAGCAGAAACTCAATGTGAAAACTCCTGGTCCTAATGTTATGGCAGGGTTTATTGTGCGTCTGTGCTGGTATGAAGTAAAATCCAAACGACATAATTAAGATCTTTCTCCCAATATTAATATTATTAATAATGACGAACTTTAAAGTTTTAACAAAGTGGAATAAACCTTTAACTCTCTTCCTCTTCCTCCTCCTCCTCTTCCTCCCTACGCTCCGTGATTATGTAAAAAAAAAAAAAAGAAACCTAAATGAAAATGAAGATCACATTGAAAAGAGGGAACAATTAAAATATACATATATAATATAAATGTCAATACTCGCTCTGAGGAGCTCAGTCACACGATCGTTGGCATAAGAAAGGATGAATATGTGTGTGTGTGTGTGTGTGTGTGTGTTTTTCTGCCATGGTGGGGACCCTACCTTTAAGATGGACTCACCCCGTGGGGACCAGTTGTCCCCGTGGGGACCAGATGTCCCCGTGGGGACCAGATGTCGTGACCAGATCGTAGATATTTATCAGTTAAAGTGTAAGCCATGCAGAGAGGGAGGACCCCATCAGGCTCCTCCTGGTCAGGGGCCCCCACCACGGAGTAAAAACAGGTATCTGTGTCTGTGTGTGTGTGTGTGTGTGTGTGTGTGTGTGTGTGTGTGTGGGCACGAACACAGCGTCTGAATGAACGCCCCCCTCACCCCCCTTACCCCAAACAAACAAACAAACAAACAAACAGAGAGCGGTTGCTGGGGGTGGAGGTGGGGGTGGAGCTGGGTGGGGTGGGGGTGGGGCTCCTCCTGGTTCAGTCTGAAACTAAAGGTTTTCAGAGGATGGTGAAATAAATTAAGCGCGGTGAGAGTCGCTCGGACTGAACGGCCTCGTCTCATATAGGAGGACGGAGGGGGGAGGAGGAGGGGGGGAGACGGGGGGGGGGGGGGGGGGGAGAAAGAGGAAGTAAAGGAGGAGAGGGAGGTGAGGAGGACCTAGGCCTGAGCGTTGGTGCCGTTCTTGTCCGGCGGCCCGGTGCTCGCCGGCAGGTTGTTGAGGGAGGGGGCGGCCTCGTTCTGCTTGCTGTCCCGGCGGGGGGGCATCCTCTCGTTGATCCGGTCCAGCCCCCGGGCCTCCTCGAAGCTCTGGATCTTGTGCTGCGGGTTGAAGCCTTGAATGGCTGCGAGGAGACAAGAGGACGTTTATCACTCAGAGGGACGTCCTGGGACACGTCCACAAATATAAACAGAGACAGAGACGTCTGGACGGGTTGAGTTTCTACAAGACGTTTATTCATTTATTTAAATTTTATTCTAACAAATTATTTTTTTATTAACATTTGATTCTTTATTTCACAAAATGTTTTTAAAATATTTTATTTATTTTCATTTTTTCTATTTTTTTTCATTTTATTCTTTATTTTATGAGATGTTCTGTAAATATTTTCATCATTTTTTTCCCCAATTATAAATCTTTTTTACATTTTTACATATTTTTATTTTAAATGTATTTCCTTTATTTATTTTATTTTACAAAATGTTTTATAAATATTTATTTAAAAACAAAATTCTTTTAACACTGACATTTTATTTTTATTTTATTTCATTTTATTCTTATTTCAGATGTTTTATAAATATTTTATTCCTTTATAAAATGTTTTTTTTCTAATATTTTATTAATGTTTTGCTATGTCTTCTTTATTTTATTTTTATTTTATGAGATGTATTCTAAATATTCTGTAGATTTATTTTAAATAATAATAATAATAATAATATGATAGTAATCCATGTTCAGACGTGTTCGTGTTTTAACACTGATCAGATCCGAGTCTTTTAATAAACTAAACTGAAACTAAACGAATAAATTAAAACATTTATTTTAATGAATGACGAACGTTATTAAAGACAAATGTCCAACTGGACAGAGAGAGACTTACTTTGAATCAGGACGAGGACAGCATGAAGACAAAGAGACAAACTTTCGTTAAGACTTTTTTTAAATGTTAGCATTGATCATTATGTCAGACTGTTAACGGTACTTCCTGTTCATTCTATAATATCTCTCTTCACGTCTACACCTCCTGGAACAGAAACTCCTTTTAAAAGAGCTCCAGCTGTTAGCTTAGCATGCTAGCAGGGTTAAAGCTAAGTCATGGTCACCTACATATCTGGTTGATCCTTGTATTTTCAGTCAATATTAAAGATGATGCTAATGGAAATGCTAGTAATGATGCTAGTAACGATGCTAGTAACAATACTAATGCCAATGCTAGTGGTGATGCTAATGTTAATGCTAGTGGAGACATTAATACAGATGCTAGTAATGATGTTAATGCTAGTAGTGATGCTAAGGTTAATGCTAATGACAGGCTAACAGCTGCAGCTCTAGTTCTAACATTAAATCTCCTGTCTGGTCTTAACATGCGCTAGAGCTGCGTTCCACCTGAGAACTAAATGGAACTGGGCCCATCAGGGCTGTGGACAATAATCTGAGCTGCAGGGACGAGTGAGGACGTGAGAGGACACAGTTAAATGTGAGTTTAGAAGTCAAAGAGAAAGGGTAGCGTACCTCGTGCCTCCTCTGCCTCTACGGTGGCTGTGTAAGCGTGAGTAGAAGAGCCATGCCCAAAAACCAACGGAGAGAGAGTAGGAACGTTATATGTTCATTCACGTTATCACAGCGGTCAGTCAGTCCTGTTAACATGGAGGCAATCATCATACAACACCCCCCCACCCCACACCCTCACCCCTCCCTCCCCCCCTCCCTCCACAGTCCCAGGTTAGAGCAGAATGATGAACACAGGAAGTGGAACAATCAATGAATCAGTGTTGACACCGAGCTGCCACCGACACTCAGCCCGTCATTAGATACCGTCTGAAATATGATTTATATTATTAATAATTATATGAAATCATTAAATAGATAAATAAAATTTATTTAAAACAATCACCAGATCATTTATTCTGTAAAATAAAACCATTACAGTGACGGTGTGATTTAACCCGTGTGGTGTGAGGCGTGAGCAGGGCGGCCCGGTGATACATGTGAAGACATTTCCTTTAAACAATGTGTTGATGAGGTGGGGCTCAGCGGTTAGTCTGTCGCTGTGAGTGCAGGCAGGGATGGGATGGGATGGGGGGGGCAGTTAGTGTCAGCTGGACTCTGGTTAGTGTTTGGTGGGATGCTCGACTGCGTTCACACTCACCGCTCTGCAGAGTTTGCCGTCCTCCGGACAGAACTCCTAGAGGCAGCGTTCCCGTGGGAGTCAGACCCTTCAGCTGCAGGACGCTCTCGTTCTCCTCTCTGTCCACACAGACAACCACACGGTCAATCACTCAATCAAGATCCAGATTCACAACGATTCAGAAAGTTCTTATACCAATATCTGCCTCATTAGAAAGTCTGAATCTCATCTGACATATAAAGAGAAACTATAACTCTATGCAGACGACACCTAACTGTTCATGTTTGTTCTGTTGATCTCATTCCTCTTATAGACGCTTATAGACGTTAATTATTGGCTCTAATGAACGTTTTCAGTGACTCTTCTTCTTGTTTAATGTGTTCCAGTGTTTGACTGTCAGCCTGATTCAACTCATGTTAACAAAGAAAACCAGTTAGAGGTTGTTGAACATGAAGTCAGTCTGAAAACAGGAAGAAGTCTCATTGAACATCTTCCTTTGTCGACCTGCGGCGGTTTTAACAACCACATCCAGAACCACGTCACCAGACTCCTGACAGACATCTAGACAGCTGCTGCTGCTGCTTCTAAAACTTTTTTATAGCAACATGAAGGAGAAGAAGAAGATAATAATCGGATCCAGAAACCACAGCAGCCTCTGATCCTGATCTCAGGTTGATCCGGTTCCTCTGATCAGCTTCAGATGTTGTGACTTTTCTTTCTATTTATTATAAAAACATGTCGTCTTTGGGTAAATTTATCACTTGAAGTAATCTTGGAAAATATTTTTGAATAGAAGTAAAGTGTCTGTTCAGATTAAAACAGAATATTGTTTTTTTTTTAATCCAGCCTCTTGACATAAACAGAAGATCTATAAATAAACTATAACTCTACGCAGATGACACCTGACTGTACATGTTGATCTCATTCCTCTTCAACATGAGTTAATTATCTGCACTAGTTTCTGAATTTTACTTATTTTGGCAACAAAAACAATTAAACCAAATCCTGAAGACTCCAGAGAGGCAGTAAGGAGACGGTGGAACGTATCGGTGGTTATCTGGGGTTAGTATCTTGTACCTTCAGGTATTTGATGGAGAGAGATGAATGTTGATGAACACTAATACGAAATTAAATTAGATTTTCACTTATTTAGTGACGATAACGAGGTTTCTTTATGTGCTTCTCTGGCTCAGGTTTAATTGGTTTCGGTGCTAAATAAGTAAAATTAAATTGAATTTGTGTCAGAAATTAGAGCAGATAATAGAGTTTAGTGAGTAAAGGGTCGTCACAATGAACCGGCTCCACTGCTGCTTCTTTATTTAGACGTTTCCTAGAACAGATCCGTCCTCTCTCTCCTGTCTTGTAGGTTTTATTCTAATTTTTTGTTGCCAAATGAAAATGTTGATAAATCTAAATCTTTAGTAAAACAAACTGTAACAAGTCATTAGTTCATGACGCGAGACTGAGACGCATGGTAGAGAATAAACTCAAATAAAAACAGAACTGATCAGTAACTGAACTGATTCACCGTTAACATTTCACATCTCTTGTTTCTGGGCCTTGAAATAACTCAGAGATCATTTTCTGAACAGGAACATTCATCATTTCAGGACAAATTATTGTGACACACTTCCACAGGATGAAAAGGAGGACACATGTAAATCAAGGAAACAGTCATTAGCCTTAAATAAAGTGGAGCAACGGCTGGAAGGAGGACACAACTCTCTGCCCCATAAACTCATTTATGTCAAATCACCAGATCTAAGTGTAACCTGGTTCCTCCTCACTGAGTCGTCACGTTCCACCAGAGAAACTGAGGTTTTATTATTTTAAATGAATTAACAGGAGACAGAGAACTCACCTGAGCACAGAGAAGACACGGGCCATCTTCCCAATCGCCCGAATCTTATTCCTGATCACTTCCTTTCTGACGGCCGGAGTGCCACCTGAGGAACGACACGACGGGACAGGAAGTAAAGGATGGTGAGGGGAGATTCTTTAACATGATTGGATCATGACAATGAGCTTCAGTAGCTGTTTGGTTTAGGTCTGACATTAAGAAAAAGAAGAAGAAGAAGAAGAACTAGCACAGGAAGGAGAAGATTGAAGAGTGAGACATCAACTTATAAACTGTGCAGTGTTTATTTATTTCTCCAATATTAATGATCATGTTGGACCTGGACGTCAGTGTGTCGTCTGATCCTGGAGCTCTAGAAACGACGTCTTTAAATAAACAACCACGTTCACATTTTATTCATTTAAAGTCAGATAACAGAACCTCTCGCTCTCTCTGTGTATGTGACTATAATTAATTCCTAATTAATACGTCCACTGGTCGTTTAACAAAGAGGCCAGAGGTCAGTTGAAGCTGCTCTGTGGATCATTGGCTCAGCTCCTTTCAACACCACTGCAGCTTCCTTCCTGCTTTCACTTCCTCCTCCTCCTCAGGCTCAGCTGCATTTGATTAATTATATTTAGCGTCAAACGCCCACAGACAATAACAGCAGAGAGTATGTTGAAGGTTTATGTCGATAAAGAAGAGTGTGGAACGAACCATCAGCGCCTCCTGCTCTTTATTCTTTACTTTGGCTTCGCTCTCAAACAGAACAACAACCTTTATATCAACGAGACGTCACAGGTCAAAGCTCCTGAAGTCATGACTCACTCAACTAGACTAAAAATACAGAAACACACTTCCTCACATTATCAGTGATAATCAGATGAGCTAGATTAGAAGATGAAAACGCCTCGGTGGCTGTAACTGACGCTGTGACATCCAGAGTGGTGAAGCTGATGACTGGTGTGAACCTGCTGCTCAGAGCGTCTCTAACCGACTCCGCGACCACGTGACGAAAACACAGAGGTGACAAACTGTGACCGGTTTCACATCTGCTCTCAAACCAGCTCTTACCCTCGCACGTGTCGTCCCCTTCAGACATCAGCTCGTCGTCGGAGCAGATGTTCAACACGTTCACCAGCATCTCCGTCACTATGGAAACGGAAACACAGGAACAGCCCCGTTACCAGGGAAACGTGTTTGATCAAACTTTATGAAGTTGAACCGTTTACGTCCAGTGGAGCAAAGCAGGAAGTCGTGTGATAACTCTGGACATGGAGCAGCCTGGTGACGCCGGTGAAATGCATTCTGGGATGCATTAGCTGCATTGTTTAACATATGAACTGACGCCACTAAACTACTAACAGTTAAAGTAGACGATGAATAGAGATGTGACTGAATTTCAGGAAGTTAGAAAATACTTCAGACGTTGTAAAGACTGTTTTATTAGAAATTAAAGACTGGATTTGGCATAAATTTGTCATTTCTGAAGATATTTCTAAAGATGTGTCTGGATGTGAAGTCAAACCTGCAGCAGGTTCTGTTAAAGAGTGTTTAATGAGACGTCTGTTTAATTAATGAGACACATGAAGGTGACATTTGAAGTCTTTCTTCCAGGCTGCTGTAGAAACAAACAGCTGACGGTTTGTCTTCAGTCTGATTTCGAGGCTACGACCTGATCACCTTCTGACCTCGTACCTGCAGTGAGAGCAGTGAGTTAGTGTGACCAGCTGACTAGCAGAGCTCTGACCTTTCTCCCCGACGAAGGGCAGGGACCAGGTGAAGACGTCCATGAAGTTGGGCAGCCAGTAGGGGTGAGGGGAGCAGTTAAACTGCCGGATGTTCATCACGTTGTTCTCGTATTTCAGCACCGCCGCTGAGGACGAAACAAACATTTAACACGCCGCCTCCACGCCGCCACCACTGCCTCCCGTCGCCATGGTTTCCACCTTCTCTTACCTTTGTTATTGTACACGTCCAGGTAGTTGGGAGCAGAGAAGATTGTGATTAAAGAGGGGAAGCCTGTCGTCTGACTTTTCCTGTACATTCGATACCTGGAGGGAGGAGCAGAAGGAGTCTGACGTCTCTGACCTGAGCTCAGTCTCAATCGTTCTGATGTGAGAAGGATAAAAGTGGTGTGTGGACTCACCCTGCGTCCTGGGCTTCATGTGCTCGTATTACAGACAACAGGTTATTGTTCATCAGGAAGTCACATACTGCTGGGTAACTGGAAAACAGAACACACACACAGGAACATTTGATTTACAGGGAAGGACCAGAGCTCAGTCACCTTGGTCGCCATGGCAGCTAAGACGGAGCCTCAGCTCATATCTGGTCTCACAGAAACATCAGATCACTGTAGAATACTACGGCTGAAAGATGGAGGACTAACCTGAGACTGAGACTGTTAACTCAGTCTCCTCTGTTGGTCACGTCAAGACTTTACATCAATGGAACAAACATCTGCAGAGTTTCTTCTTCTACTCTCTAGAATGTACTTCAGCCTGGGAGTCGTCATGGAGATGCTAGTGGAGATGATGCTAGTGGTGATGCTAGTGGTGGTGATGCTAGTGGCGATGGGGCTAATGTTGATGTGTTTCATGGTTTATTAGAGGACGTTCTGTTCAACTCTTACAGCAAATAAACTAGAAACGTTTTGTTCAAAGTAAACAATCTTTCTCTTCCTTCTCTTCCGTCTTTCTCATCTTCAGCTCTAGCAGCTGTGACCTGCAGTCAGAAGCAGCACAGAGGTCACTGCTTCTCTTCTCTTCTCTTTAATATAAAACAAACTAATTCCCTCCTCTATAGACGTTCATCTGATGAAGCCACGCCACTATTCAGACCGTGTGATCAGAGCTCAGAGCCAGGAGCTAAGGCGACCTAATAAAATAATAAACCAGCAGAAGCCTCTAATCACCAGCAGAAACATTTGGACTAATGAATCCTTTAAAAACAAACCAGCGGCGGATAAAGAGGCTTTGAGCGGCTCTCTGACCTGCACACGGTGTCAGCGCTGCAGATTCAACACAAATATTAAGACAAGAGCAGAGAACGCTAATATTTATGTCCACTATCTGTCTGACAGCGGATTTAAGCAGCACTTACCCACAGATAAGCCATTGTTTGGTAGAGCTTTAATCAGATTAACAGACGGCAGCGTTTAGTTTGAAAGCAGAGAGAGAGAGAGAGACAGAGACAGAGAGAGAGAGAGACAGAGACAGAGAGACAGAGACAGAGAGAGACAGAGACAGAGAGAGAGACAGAGACAGAGAGAGAGACAGAGAGAGACAGACAGAGAGAGAGACAGAGACAGAGAGAGACAGAGACAGAGAGAGACAGAGAGAGAGAGACAGAGACAGAGACAGACAGAGGCTCGTACCTGTAGAAATACGAGCAGCCTCGGACGCTGTTGTGGCTGAAGTGGTCCTGGGTCTTCTCTGAGCCGTAGTCCTCGCCGGGGTCCGACCACAGCAGGTCACACATCGGGCCGAAGGCTGGAGGCTCCTTGAACCGGTCCAGCTACGACATACGGGGTTAAGACAAGACAACAGAGGAGACGAGGAGACGCTCAGAGGACGTTGGACCTGCAGGATTCATTGGTGTGCAGCGGTTTTCAGATTCAAAGGGTTTAAAGTCTCAGAGAAGAGACGACACATAGATGTGACGCTAGTGGTGGCGCTAATGGAAATGCTAGTGGTGACGCTAGTGGTGACGCTAATGGATATGCTAGTGGTGACGCTAGTGGTGACGCAAGCTAGTGATGCTAGTGGTGACGCTAATGGATATGCTAGTGGTGACGCTAGTGGTGGCGCTAATGGAAATGCTAGTGGTGACGCTAGTGGTGACGCTAATGGATATGCTAGTGGTGATGCTAGTGGTGACGCAAGCTAGTGATGCTAGTGGTGACGCAAGCTAGTGATGCTAGCTGAGACGCAAGCTAGTGATGCTAGTGGTGACGCTAGCTAGTGATGCTAGTGGTAACGCTAATGGAAATGCTAGTGGTGATGCTAGCCAGCATGTATATGATATTAAACGTACTGTGAACATTATTATTTTTATCTTCTTCTTATTAATAAATCCACTATTTGAGTCCCTCCTCCAGGGACAGTGGCGTCTCTGGACATGTGACCTCTCACCTTCCGGATGTCGTCCAGGCAGGTGACCTCTGGGCTCAGGCCTCCGTGGACACACAGGAACTGCTGGTTGAGGAGGGCGGCCAGGGGCAAACAGTCGAACGCCTCCATGCAGGCGTCGTATACTCGCTCAGAGTATTTTATTTTACCTGCACAAACACAAACACGCGCCAAGGTCAGACCGCACGGGACGCTTTAAAACGCCGCCTCGGCAGAAAGCGACGCGGCCAGATAAGACGCGTTTCTATGGCGACGGCGTTTAAAGACAAACACGGCGGGGGGGGGGGGGGACGGCGGCCGGACTCACACTCCTGTTTGAAGGTGAAGTACTCTGTGAGATGTCGGCACTCGTGGTTTCCTCTGAGGAGGAACAGGGTGTTGGGGTGGTTGATCTTCAGAGCCCACAGGTAGAGGACACACTGCAGACACACAGGGAGGGAGCAGGTTAATAACACACACAACACACACACACACACACACACACACACACACACAGCAGGTTGTTGGGTCGGGTCCAGGTCTCCTCCGTCCTCTGGTGATCAACGTTAGCTCCAGATCAGGACTGAAGCTGGGACAGTCTGAGGACAGAGAAGACCTGGACTACAGGGACCAGGTGCGTTGCTTAAAGGCACTCCAGCCGTGGAGGACGAGGGGATTCAAACCTACAATCTGTGTCTCTGAGCGCTAATTAGCATCACAGCTGCTTTTAAACATGAGGGCCAATAAACCAGAGGAGCAGCTGCTAATAATGATCATCTACATGAACCAATCAGCTGTTTACTGTTCCTCGTTGAACGTCCCGGGACGTTGACTGACCCTAAACGAGGAGGCGTGACAGCAGCCAGTAAAAATGTCTCGCCATCCCAAGCAGCACCAGATCCAAACCCCTCCGTCCTATTTAAAGACGCCCCGGACCGAGACGCTGATCTGACTCAGACCTGGACCGGGTCCCGGTTTTACCTCGATGCTGAAGTAGCCTCGGTCCACGTAGTCGCCCAGGAACAGGTAGCGGGTGCTGCTGGGGGACCCCCCCACCTCAAACAGCTTCATCAGGTCAAAGAACTGTCCATGGACGTCTCCGCACACTGGACACACACAAAGAAAGACAGTTCACTGAGACAGACGACGACTCTGGAGGATCAGCGTTATATTTAATTAGAGAAGAATATTAACATGAATCTGATCGACTTTAATAATTTAATTGATTTAAAGATTATTAATCAATAATGCAGAAGACTAAGAGCCTCACGCTGGTTAATGAGATGCAGACCTGGGTGTGTCCAGGGACGGCTCTAAAATATAAAACAGCTGATCACGTAAACTATGAGCAGCGCCATCATGTGGTCACAGCTGCTGTCTCTAATGGATCTCTACCTACCGCTGGATCAGAACCATCAACAGCTGCTGGTTGACTTGGAGACATGATCCAGATGTTGGAACAAGATGGAAAGACTCTCACATGTTAACATCTGATTTATTTATGATGGTAGTTATTTTAGAGAAGGAAGGAAGGAAGGAAGGAAGGAAGGAAGGAAGGATGGATGGAAGGAAGGAGGGAAGGAAGAAAGGACACAAGGAAGGAAGGAAGGAAGGAAGAAAGGAAGGAAGGAAGGAAGGATGGATGGAAGGAAGGAGGGAAGGAAGAAAGGACACAAGGAAGGAAGGAAGGAAGGAAGAAAGGAAGGAAGGAAGGATGGATGGAAGGAAGGAGGGAAGGAAGAAAGGACACAAGGAAGGAAGGAAGGATGGATGGAAGGAAGGAGGGAAGGAAGAAAGGACACAAGGAAGGAAGGAAGGAAGGAAGGAAGGAAGGAAGGATGGAAGGAACGAGGGAAGGAGGGAAGGAGGAAGGAGGGAAGAAGGGAGGAGGGAAGGAGGAAGGAGGGAAGGAGGAAGGAGGAAGGAAGGGAGGAGGGAAGGAGGAAGGAAGGAAAGAAGAAAGGAAGGAAGGAGGAAGGAAGGAGGGCGGGAGGAAGGAAGGAGCGAAGGAGGAAGGAGGGAAGGAGGAAGGAGGAAGGAAGGAGGGAAGGAGGGAAGGAGGAAGGAAGGAGGGAAGGAGGAAGGAAGGAGGAAGGAGGAAGGCAGGGAGGAGGGAAGGAGGAAGGAAGGAAAGAAGAAAGGAAGGAAGGAGGGAAGGAAGGAGGAAGGAGGAAGGAAGGAAGGAGGGAAGGAAGGAAAGAAGGAAAGAAGAAAGGAAGGAAGGAGAGAAGGAAGGAGGAAGGAGGGAAGGAGGAAGGAAGGAAGGAGGGAAGGAAGGAGGAAGGAGGGAAGGAGGAAGGAAGGAGGGAAGGAGGAAGGAAGGAGGGAAGGAGGAAGGAGGAAAGAAATAATTATTTTCCTCTTCCTCAGATCAGCCCTGGTGAGTAGGTGGTCTTTCATGTGACCCAGGACTCATTGTGTGTTCACACTACCAAAGGGACTGACACCAGATCAGTGTTCACACCTGGATGTTAATCAGTTCTGGACTGAGTCAGAGTTTATTTATTGGTTTATTCTGCTTCTCTGTCTTTTAAATGTTTGACGAGAGAAACAGACAAAGAAGAAGAAAGTCGTCAAAATGGAGACGTGGAGACAAAAGGCCGATGGAGAAAGAGATAAAAATAGTGTGAGGCAGGGTGGAGGCTGGATACCGGAGCTAAGCCACATGTCAGGGAGGGCAGCTGTAGAAATAAACCGGTGGATCTGTTTCCAGAAAGCACCGCCGCACACACTCTGGTCTCTGTGTCACCCCGCGACCTTTCAGCCTCGCAGGGGAACCCCGTCCACACACCCCCGGGGCTTTACCTGTGATGGGGGCTTCCACCTCCAGCATGCACTTCTCCTGGCGCAGGATGGCGGCGCCCTCGTTGATGATCCTCAGAGCCGACTCCTCCTCCAGGCGGCCCTCCTTCACCAGGTGGGCCTTCAGCACCTCCACGCTGGGCCTCCCGTCCACGTACAGGTCTTTGACCGTCAGCCGGGTCCCAGGAGGATATGGCACCGCTGCAGACGAGAGGGGACAGAACAAGGAAGGACTTTATTATCAGAGTGGGATTTAAATAAAGGTTTAGAGGCGTCTCCCTGGGTCTGTTTAAAGAGACTACTGATGTTCTGAGTCGCTTTTATGCAGAAAGTCTGAAGAACATCTGATATTTTATTCTACAGCATCACCTGGCGGTACACAGGAGAGAAGGGGTTTTATTTTTCTGGCAGAGCATTAAAGGATAGTTTCAGAGGGATCTGTCCACGTTGAACTCTGTCTGAACACCTGCCACCTTTCTACAGATCAGCTCATTTGAACGTCTTCACCATGATTCACCTCCTTCAGCAGCAGCAGCCCTGCACTCACTCACATTCAGCTCCAGCCACAACCTGAACAAGTCTTTTCATTTTCAGACAAGGCACAGAAAATTCCTCGAGGCTGGCGGCGGCATGTCGAGGCTCGACCTGAAGACAAAGAAGCGTGGCGGCCCAGCCCGCGGAGGAAATACCGATCGGCTTAATTCCTGGGAAACAACACAGAGATCTGGTGGATTGAAGGGAAGAGGCTGCTGGAGATTTATTCACTGAACTGGCTGCACCGCGGCCGTCACGATATGAAATGTTCTCCAACAGTTCTGTTTGGTGGACAGAAAGAAATCCCAGATAGAAAGAACCTGCTTTTATCTAAAACAGACCGTACAGACCCGTACCATGGTTTTATCAAGAGTCTACATCCTCTTCATCACCTGGACAGTCCTCCAACATGTCCTCACAAACAGCTGCATTCAAACAAACCAAACCAAAACGAGGGAACCCGTTCTTTAAACAACGTCCACCGGTTCCAAACTCCAGTCAACGTCTGCAAAGGAACATTTATTTGTCCAGCGGCACCTGAGCACAGCTGCGTGTCCTACATATTTGCTCTAGATATTTTGTTTTGCTCGTCTGCATCCTGGTCAGATCTGTGGTGTGAGGTGAAAACTGCGCCGCTATCCAAACGTCCCACACCCGACTCTTCAAATAAGACGTTAGCGAACGCGTAAGAGGCCCTGGAGCACGACTGGAGTCATCACCCGAGGAGCTCCCTGGGGCGACGGCAGCCTGAACGTGAGCGAGGTCTGTCGTCGCCGCCGTGGTGTCAGCTGTGACCAGTTATTTTAAGCTGCAGGAAGAAAAACAGAAGCTCAAACGGACGAGTGTAATTTATTCACTGAGAGAGTTTCGAGGTGTGGCAGCAGCGTTGGAAAGTCCTACGACCACAGACTTGACTGAGAGAAGCAGAAGTAGAAAATGGATTCATAATGATTGAGTAACCACCTGAGAACATGAATCACTGAAGAGATTAACATGAATTATTAATCACATTGACCACGGTTGCTTCTCTAGACTCTAAGGCTTGATTTATATTCATGTAGAGGATCAACGTACGCCACCGTTAGCATCTAAACTAGTTCTCTAATGTCACGTCAGGTCAAGAAGATCTGAGACGCAGGAGCTAGAGGCCACTCCTCATGCAAACTCATACTGGCTACGCTAGGCTACACCAGTGCTAGGCTACCGTTAGCGTCTAGCACCAACGGAGGCTAACATATAGCAAGCTAGCGAACGGATAAATTCTGAAAACTCGTCTCAAGTCGTGAACTCAGACGTTAATGAAAACTTCCAGTTACAGTAAAGTTTCCAGATGGCAGCAAAGATCTCTCAGGCCAATCAGATCGTTTGGGGCGGAGCTTAATGTGGTGATGACACACACCATCTAAGCATCAAGGAGTTGAATTAGCTTCCACCCAGATCAGTCCAGTCTACCTCCGTCCTCCAGGTGAACCACCACCACCTCTGACTCTGCTTCTACATCAGCTCCACATTATTTAGGTTAGAATGACTTCACTGGTGTACCTAATGAACTGGACGGGCGGGGGGGGTTGTAATCAGGGGCGAGTATTTCTGTCCCACTCAGCCTCCTGGCCCAGTGGTCTAGTTTAGTGTTCAGCTCTGAAACCAAACCAGGTCGCTCCGGTTCAGCCTGAACTGGTTCATCGGCGGCCGGCCTCGGCGCAGACGACACGATCTGCCCTGAGAGTTTCTGAAGAGGAAAACAAAACCGCGATTGTGACTGAGAGGCGTCACAGACCGCTGTAGGAAGTGGTATTCAAATAATAAACGAACACCAGCTACAGAGGAAGGCTTTTAGTTTCACTGGAGCGCTGCCAAACCCTCACAGTGAAACAGGCCTCCTCCTCTCCATCAGCGTCCTCGTCTTCGTTGTCTTCTGTCCCTGACGTCTGTCCCTGCAGGCCACCGTGAGCCCAGAGGACTAACGTGTGAATCTTCTTGTTCATGAAGCAGCAGCGTCCAGACAGTTAACCGTCACGGAGGCTCTGAGAGGGAGGACTCGTCTGAGGACTCTGTTTAGCTCTGCTCTGTTTCATCTTGTTTTCTGATCTGAGCGTAAAGTCGCCGGACGGAGCCAAAACCAGCGTAAACAGAGATTATCAAAGAGGAACAGCAGCATCACATAAAACAGGAGGAGATGAAACGGGCCTCTGTGACGGGCCTCAGGCCACCAATCAGACCACAGCTCAACAATCCACCTTATTTAATCAGCAGTCAGAGTTTATCTGAACCTTCTGTCTGAGGACGAAGACTGGAGTATGAACCAGACCAGCAGCAAGACGACGAAGACGAAGACGAAGAGAAATACACAAAGAACGACCCGAACAGAGCTCTGTCCCGGTGGGGCCCAGGACGGAGCTCCGCGGTGGGGCCTGCTCCGTCCTGAGGTGGAGCTCCATGAATCATGAATGAGGACAGAATCATTACACACGGCAGCAGCGCTGACGGACGGATGATTCGATTACCATCGGTAACTAAGGCCAGAGCAGCCGGAGAGGATCCATCGGTGTGGACGCAACACACACATTAACACACACACACATTACACAACACCAACGTTACACACCACCAACGTTACACACTCGCAGCTCATTGACCAGACTCAACAGGAAGCTGCTGCAGCGTCAGTCAGACCAGGGCAGAGAGTTGACTCTGAAATAAAGAGTCTGAAACCAGCTGGGGACACAAAATGTCCCAGAATGCAACTCTTCAGGGACCTGAAGAAGAAGAAGAAATAAAAAGACTGAAACAGTGACGTTTAATGAGTTATTAAATAAAACTGATTTTTCATAGAATGATGAAGGAAAAGACGAGATGTCGTCACATTTACATGAAATGAAAACCGTCTTATTCTGATTATTGTGTTCTACCAGTCCATTAAAGTCCATTAAAGTCCATTAAAGTCCATTAAAGTCCAACATGTAGAAATATATCAAAGCACCAACAGTGAGATTAATGAAGAAGGAGACGAAGGAGACGACAGCCTCAGTCACAGTGTGTAGAAACTCCTGTTCTGTGTCATTTTCTGACATTAACGTCAAATAGAGACCAACTCATTCTGGTCCTCAGTCCATTAACGTCCACTACCGTCCACCAACGCCCACTAACGCCCACCAACGTCCACCAACGTCCACCAACGTCCACCAACGTCCACCAACGTCCACCAACGTCCACCAACGTCCACTAACGTCCACTAACGCCCACTACCGTCCACGCTGCGGAGACGCCGTCAGCAGAGTAACAGGATGACGAGGTAAACCAATCACAGCCAGTTAAATTAGTGATGCTGTCCTGCAGCTTTACGCCGCTAAGCCCTCCTGAACCCTCTGAGCCAATCAGACGCGACCGTCCCGACGGCCAACCACTGAAACGCCACAGACTCTTTAAACTCCAGTGAACGCAGCGTCAACCAGCGCTATGTTAGTACTCGTCTCTTCTGTTGTGTTCAAACATCTGAGCAGCAGAAACATCTGTTCAGTCAGCTGATTAGATTTAATCAGCTGACTGAACAGAGAGCTGCTAATTAGCCTTGAAGCTAGTCTGGTGTTGGAGCTAATAAACGCTCCTCTGACTAACAAACCTACGACGCAGACGTGATCACATCTGGCCTGAATGAGACCATCAGGTGTGTGTGTGTGTGTGTGTGTGTGTGTCTGTGTGTGTGTGTGTGTGTGTGTGTGTGTGTGTGTGTGTGTGTGTGTGCAGCTCAGAGTTCATCTCCACATCAGCCGTCTCATCGTCTCAGGCTCCACTTCCTGCTGCCCGTGTTTTTATCGTTCTCTATCTCCACGTTCACAGACGCTGGTCGTGGCCGTCGATCAGATTTATCAGATTCTGATGTGACGTCTTCAGACCAAGGCTCAGGCGCTCAGAGGGACATGTCTTCAGACCGAGGCTCAGAGGGACACGTCTTCAGACCGAGGCTCAGAGGGACATGTCTTCAGACCGAGGCTCAGAGGGACACGTCTTCAGACCGAGGCTCAGGCGCTCAGAGGGACATGTCTTCAGACCGAGGCTCAGAGGGACATGTCTTCAGACCGAGGCTCAGAGGGACACGTCCTCAGGCCGAGGCTCAGAGGGAGACGTCCTCAGACCGAGGCTCAGAGGGACACGTCTTCAGACCGAGGCTCAGAGGGACACGTCCTCAGACCGAGGCTCAGAGGGACACGTCTTCAGACCGAGGCTCAGAGGGACACGTCTTCAGACCGAGGCTCAGAGGGACACGTCTTCAGACCGAGGCTCAGAGGGAGACGTCTTCAGACCGAGGCTCAGAGGGAGACGTCTTCAGACCGAGACGTCTTCAGACCGAGGCTCAGAGGGACACGTCTCTGCATCAATCAGTTCAACAACAGAAAACCTTTTCTGGATTCAGATCTAGAAACCGTCAGCGTCTGACGACATGTGAAGGACGGATTAATGAAGCATCAGGTTCTGTTAACGAGACAAACTGAACAAATAAAGGTTTGAAAGGATTCATCTTTAGCATCAGCGTTAGCGTAGCCGTTAGCTACATTAGCAACCATCTTTGGTGTCGCCTTCAGCAACAGAAACCCAACAGGAGAGTCCTCCAACCAATCAGATGACGTGTATGACTCCTGTTGCTCTCCTGTCCATCACCACATTAAGCCCCGCCCCCCAAACGATCTGATTGGTCCGTCAGATCTTTACTGGAGCAGAATCAGTTCCTAACAGAGAGACTCCAGATCAGCTCAGACGCTGAGGTTGGTTCTTAGCGGCCGTGCTAAGCTAGCTCTAGAACCATTGACGTTCTGGCCGTGCTAAGCTAGCTCTAGAACCATTGACGTTCTGCTGCGTCCCTCAATAATTCAGTCCATGTTCCGTGATCAGACGCTTTGACAGCGACGACAAGACCTGTAATTACTGGGGTTCTTGGGTTCTCGTTGACGTTGATGGAACCTGGATCAGAACCAGCTGGACATAATGAACGGTTATTGACTCAGAGAGACAAAAGACGAACTACAGATCTGACGTCTCAGTCGTCCAGGTCTCCTTTGTAGGAGCACTCAGGGGCCTCTATGTGTCCGTGTCCAGGTGTCCAGGTGTCCAGGTGTCCCCTCACACCTGGAGTCACACCAGTGGCACCAATGAACTATTAACAGGTCGGTTTTTACTAATATCCTTATCAAGGATTTAATTCATTGTTGAAGAGTGAGTTTCTATCTTTGTGAGGACATAACTCAGAGACACGGTGTCCTCACAACTCTGGTTTTCCACCCTGACACACACACACACACACACACACACACACACACACCTCCAGCCCTGCTGCCGTGCCCCTTCAAACACAACCCCCACAATGTTGCACGGTTCTCGGCCACACGAAGCCCCCTCGCTGCCCCCTCGCTGCCCCCTCGCTGCCGGACACCGGGCCGGCCGAGCAGGAGCCGGGGTGTCCCGGGGACGTGGTGCCACCTCAGCCCGCGTCCGTCCGCCCGCCCCGCGCAGTGGAGGCAGGATGCGGGGCTGTGGGTGTCAAAGGCAGCGCTGACATCTGGTGCTCCGGGACGGCTAAGCTAAAGCTAACGCATTAGCCGCCGCTGGATCGATTACCTGGCTGATTGATTACCTGGCTGATTGATTGATGGGTCGAGGCGCTAATCGGCAGCATGATGACCCCCCCTCCCGCCCCCTCCCACCCCCTTCCCTCCCCGGGCTCGACACAAAGCCCGGGGTGAATTAACGGTTAGCGTCTTGACGTCCAGCGGCTAGCCCCTGACAGCAGCCCCGTTAACTTCCTGGAGAAAAGGCGGAGGAACAAATGTCACGTACCTTTGATGGGTCGCTCGGTGGTGGACAGTTTGCTTTGGTCTTTGGCCGACATCCTCGCTGCTGAGAGCCGGATTCAGAAGATTTGACAGAATTCACGACCAAACTTGACGAATTCCTTCCGTGCTAGCAGGCTAGCCGAGGTGAGCTAGCCGCGCTAGCTAGCGGAGGAGCAGGAGCAGCGGCGGCGCTTGTCTCCGCAGACAGGACGACGGAGCCGAGCGGGCTGGAGTTAGACCCGACCGGGGGGAGGGAGGGAGAAGGAAGGAAGGGAGGGAGGGGGGCTCTTTAAGCTTCAAATGCAGGCTTTTCCTCCCCGCTCTGCGGTGCAGTGATGCCGCTGTCACTGAGGCAGATGAATCGGCTGGTCCAGGAAGCGGCCCGGGCAGCGCCGATCTCTGGCTTCAGCAGCACCGAGCGAGCGAGCGAGCGAGCGGGCGGCGCCTCAGATCATATCCCAACTTTATCCCTTTATTCTCGGACGAGGCGCATCTGTTACAGGCCGCTGAGCTCCGGGTTACGGCTTTCTTTTTTTTTCTAGTCGTGATCCGATGTGTCGTCCAGACCCTCTGTCGGATTACAATAATCCGCCGCAAGCGGATTTCCTACAACATGGCTCGACGCGGGGGGTTCTGGGTAGTGTAGTGTTAGTGGCACGTGAGCGCGCCGCGTCCACGAAGTATTAAGGCTATAGTAGTATTATAGTAGTAGTAGTACGGATATAACATAAAATAAACTTTGTTACGTTAAAAAATTAACTAATTTATTATTAATTTAATTGTTTACTTTTACAATAAATTAAAAATAAACCCCCTATCATAATAATAACTCTTAATAAACATAATAATTATAATAATAAGACTCTTAATAAACATAATTATATTAATTACACACTCTAAACACAATTTTAGAATTAAAAACTGGTTTTAGTCCGTGCGCACCAAACTCCATTAACAAAATCACCGATTTAACGTTTGTGGGCAGTGTGTTTTCACATAAAACAGTCACCATTATTTAAAGCTGAAAATAATATAAAATGCTTTTTATTTTTACACCTGTATGCCGACTTTAATGATACACAGAGCTGATTGAGAAACCACAACAATAATTCATCTATCTCTATTTCTTTGCTCTTATTTTAGAAACATGTTAAATTGGCGGATTTATAAACGGAGTCTGGCAGCTGATCTGTCACTGAACCTGTAACCTGACAAATAGAAGCTGCTGTTTTTTCAGCTCATTGTTAAATATCAGCTCCAGTAATGATGTGAACACAATACAAAGACTACAGCGCCGCCATGTGGACTCTGGTCAAACTGCACATGTGAACGTCTCTGCAGCAGAGGGACAGTTGGTCCTTGGGACAGTTCACTGTAGCTCAACAAGGAACAAACTCCACCAGGTACCTGTGCTACCACTCACCTGTTCTACCTGTTCCACACATTTAGAGACGTCTGCTCCAACATGTTCTAAATAAATACTACAGGGTTTGTGTCTAATAATAAAGACATCACCTCTAGACAGGAAAACACACGAGACACAACGAGACTAAAGAACAAAAGACATGAGAAGAGAAGACATGAAAAGACAAGACACAAACAGAGAAGACACGATGAGACACAAGAAGACAACAAAGACATGAAAAGACAAGAGGATAAGAGACAACTAAAGACACCACGAGACAAGACATGAGAAGACGAGATGAGACAAGACTTTGTGTCTTTAATAGACGACTACTGAGGTCAAATAAACCAGAGCAGAGGTGGATGAAGGACAGTCTGTCCTCAGTCTGGTGGACGTTGTCTTAAATTCAGATGGACTCTGATCATAGAGACAGATTGTCCATCAGTCTGAGGCTGATGTCTCCTGGAATAGAAACCCTTTAAAAGGTTTTGGTCTCCAGCAGCAGTTGTTGGGTCTCTGGGTCTCTGAGCGTCCTCCAGACATCTTGTCCATGTAAGGACACATTTTCAGGACTGAGGACGGACGCTCGGTTCGTTCCATCATCACCTGGCGTCTGTCTCCTGGACAGCTGCAGTATTTAAACGTCTGCTAACGAAGCGCAGCAGCGAGCGGCTGCAGGACGTCCCGACGAGCAGACATGGTAGGTGTCCTCTTCCTCTCATCTGTCCCGTCTGAGAGGACGCTATGTCCTCCAGTCTCTGAGTTACTGGAGATAATGAATTCAGAATGAACAGGATTATTTTATGAGCAGTGGATCCATGAGGAGGTTTAGAACAAGAGATGAACTTTAAAAGATAAAAGTGAAAAGAAAAGAAAGAAAGAAAAGAGAAGACAAGACAGGATAAAAATAAGATTAAATGAGAAAAAAAAGACAAGACAGATGAGGCAAGATAGAATAAGATGAGATGAGTCAATTTAAGATGAGAATAGAACAAGACAAGACACAGTAGGATGAGTTAAGATGAGTTAAAAAAGAAGATGAAATATGAAAAGATAAAACAAGATAAAATAAAGATGAAGAAAAATGAGATAAGAATAAAACTGATGAGATGAGAATCACAAGAGAAAATAATCTGATACAAAATGAGATGAGATGAGTTTAAGATGAGAAAAGAAAAGAAATATAAGAAGAGATGAGACAAAATAAGATAAGAGATGAAATGAGATAAAAAGAAACGAGAGACAGCAGGATGAGATCAAATAAGTTGAGACAAGAAAATAAAACAATAAAAGATGGAACAAGATGAAATAAGATGAAGAAAAATGAGATAAGAATAAGATAAGAAGATAAAACAAAAAACAATGAGACAAGACAAGACGAGATGAGATGAGATGAGATGAGATGAAATAAGATTCTTCAGGCTGTGTGGATCACCAGAGACGTCTCCTCCTCATGTGTCCATCAGGCCAGCAGGAAGACCAAGAAGAAGGAGGGAGGAGCTAAGAGAGCTCAGAGAGCTTCGTCCAACGTCTTCTCCATGTTTGAACAGACTCAGATCCAAGAGTTTAAGGAGGTAACGCTGAGTTCCTGAGATCATGTGAAGGAGGTTCCTGTCCTGGTTCCTGTCCTGGTTCTTGTCCTGGTTCCTGTCCTGGTCTCACTCCTCTTCTTCTTTCTGACGCAGGCGTTCACACTGATCGACCAGAACCGGGACGGGTTCATCGACAAAGAGGACCTGAAGGACACATACGCGTCTCTGGGTTAGTAGATCACACGTTGACGTCAGTTGTGTTGGACGTGGACGCGGAGACGTGAACGTGTCTCGTGTCTTCAGGTAAACTCAACGTGAAGGACATGGAGCTGGAGGAGATGCTGAAGGAGGCCAGCGGACCCATCAACTTCACCATGTTCCTCAATCTGTTCGGAGAGAAGCTCCATGGTGAGACGCCTCCCACCTGGAGAACAGGGTGCATTGTGGGAAGTGTAGGCTCAGTGGTCCGTGTACTTACTGGTATTAGAGTTTGGGTTCAGAGTCAGAGTTTAGTTGATTTTCAATATAAAAAGCAAAAACTAAAAAATGCTAAACAAGTAAATGTAGCTTTGGTTCTTTAATCTATGAAACCAGAAAGAGAAGTAAAGTAGAAACCAGTGGTTATTAGAATCATAGAAGAAGAAGAAGACACAACTCTGGACATGGACCCGGACCAGTGGTCACCATGGAGATACGTCCTGCTTCAGTCAAGGACAAAGAAGAAAGAAATCAGAAATCATCTCAGGGGAAACAACATGAAGACTGAGATTAACTTTTAACTAATTTAACTAAAAGCAAACTTGAAATACCAAACAGTACACAGACCATGTGACCATCAGTGAGTTGTCATCTTCATCTTCACCACTAGGTGTCACTAAATCCTACAAACGGGTCCTTTAACATTATTTTTGTTTTTGTTTTTTCTTTATACAAGTGACTCAAACATCCTGAAAGGAGACAAAGACCTGATCTAAGTCATGAAACACAAACATTAAAATGAGCCAATATTACATATCAGAGAGACGCATCTCTCAGGTTACAAGTTAATTAAAAGGTCAAATTAATGTTTGAGTCATTTTTATGCAGAGATGTAGAACACTGTGACGGAGACTAAAACATTTAATCATAATAAATGTTCTGATTCTGTTTCTGTCGCCAGGTACCGACCCTGAAGACACGATCTTAAACGCTTTCAAAATGTTTGACCCCGACGCCAAAGGCTTCGTCCACAAAGACGAGTACGTCCTCACCTCGTCCAGACGTCTTTTCGTTGTAGCTGCTGACTGAACGTTCATGTTTCCGTTCCCTCTCCTCAGATTACAGAAGCTACTGATGACACAAGCAGACAGGTTCTCGTCCGAGGAGGTAACGTCTCCGGCTCCTTTCATGACTCTAGTTGTTGTTTGTAGATCTGCACCAGAGTGACGTTAATCTGTGTGACCGCAGGTGAAGCAGATGTTTCAGTCGTCAAACATCGATCCGGCAGGAAACCTGGATTATAAATCTCTGTGTTACATCATCACACACGGAGAAGAGCAGGAAGAATAACTGGAAATAATCCTGGTGATGTTTGATGTTTGTCTTTATTTGATGTAAAAGAAAATAAATAATTTGATCAAACCAAATCCTCCAGTTCTTTTAACGTCTTTGTCCCTAGAGCTCTGGAGGAGAAGCTAAATAAATGATGAAGTGATTAATTAGTGATAAACTAAAACGTCTTCTAGATGAGAGAGTAGAAAACACCCTGATAGCAATGATATCATTCTGAACTCATTCAGCAACCCCTTGACTAGAACTGGACCAAGAGTTTAGAGAAATACCACAAAGGTTTGAGTAACAATAGAATTATAATATAATAAAATATAATTATACAATCCAGAAGAATATTGCTGTTGTTCTCACATGTAACTCCCCAGGGCAGGGGTGTCAAACTGATCCGTGAAAGGGCCGCTGTGGGTGCAGGTTTTCATTCCAACCATGCAGCACCCATGCAGTGGGTGTGGCTGGCAAGTTTTTGTTCCAGTCATTAAAGAGGACACCTGAAGTGACTGTGTGAAGGCAGTTCAGTTGATTGATTGAGCCAAGTCAGGTGTGCTGCTGCATGGTTGGAATGAAAACCTGCAGCCACAGTGGTCCTTTCACGGATCAGTTTGACACCTGTGCCCCAGGGAAACCAGTCACCAAGGCATGCTACATATCAGTGCTAAGCTAACTTTCACTACAAGATGGCTGTGTTGTGTTTATTATCTGTAGTAGCACCGTTAGACCACTAGGTGGAGACACAGGGCTCAGATTCTATCAGTCCAGTCACCATGTGGTGCATAGTTGATGTAGAATCATGTGGATAGACTCTGAAGGTCATTAAAACAATTTCAGTTACATTTGATGAAATATTGAGACAGAAGAAGAAATCCTGAGCAGAGAGGATTGTGGGTAACGTTTCATATTTACAGAGCTGGAGGTCTTTGTGCTATGCTAGGTTAACTTGCTGTAGTTGTCTGAACAGATGTGAGGTCAGTCTGAACATCTGGCAGCTACAACGAGGATATAAAACAGTACAACACGTTGGTTTCTATGAAGAGACGTGTAGTCATGAGCGAGCCGTCAGACAGGAAGTGAGAATAGAATTTGATCCGTCAGGTGAGAGGAATGGAATCAGAAGAATTTATTACAACATGTCCCAGAAATAAGAAGCTGCACCTCAGCCATGTTCAGTCTGGCAGAGGCTTCAGGTCCAGTCACAGCTCTGAGTATCAGCAGGACTGATGGCGTCCACGTTGGCGTCCACGTTGGCGTCCACGTTGGCGTCCGCGTTGGCGTCCACGTTGGCGTCCGCGTTGGCGTCCGCGTTGGCGTCCACGTTGGCGTCCACGTTGGCGTCCACGTTGGCGTCAGTGGCAGGCCGCCGCCCCAGCGTCTGGGTGGACGAAGAAGGCCAGAGAGAAGACTGGAAGCTGCAGATGTTCAGCTGGAGGCAGACGGCGTCCTCTGAGGTCAGGAAGAGTTTTATCATCCACCATCTTCAACACGTCTCCGTTCAGTTTCACAGACCTTCAGAGAAAACACACAGCAGCTCATTAACATCTAACGACGATTCATTAATGAATCTTTACGTCATCTGATTCAGTTTGACTCCATTAACTCTATTATTTATCCATTTAAGGTCACAGGTTGTTTATAAAAGTTATTTAAACCAGATGTTGAGTTCATAGACTCTGGTTCTGAGGAGGAACCCTGGGCTTCATGGTGGATCTTCACCTGGAGGTGAGTCCGTCCTCTCCCGGTTGATCTGACTCCAGGACGAACGCGTCCACTGAGCTGGAGGCGAGGACGGGGACGGAGATGGTGGTCGCTTTTGGACTCAGGTTCAGAGTCATGAGAGTGACAGCTCCACCTTGATAGCTGCAAACACATCCATCAGCTGATTAGTGATGTAGGTTTAAAGTCACATGATCACTAGACTGAGGTCAGTTATCTGGATCCTCCTGTAAAAAACAACCACTGACCTGAACTCAGACTTTAAAGACAAACAACCCATAATTATGAGACTGTGGTGAAAACATTTGATGGTTCAGTCCTTCAGACCTAATCTCACTGGTTAACATGTGGAGGTGGAGGTGGTACCTCTTCTTGTTGGCGCAGTGCAGATACACCCTCACTCGTTTATGTCGACCAACATCAGAAACCTCTTGAATGTTCAAAACCTCCGGTCCGACGAGTCTCTTGTAGAGAACGGACAACCAGTAATCCTGAAGGAAGACATGGGACAGGATTTAGAAAGTCCTACAGAGTGTAAAGCTGCTTTAGATGATGTTTAGTCCACCAGGTTCTATCGTTACTAGAACCATTGTGGTATTTCTCTAAACTCTTGGTCCAGTTCTAGTCTAGGCGTTGCTGAATGAGTTTTATTTATTTTATTTACATTAAAGCAACAAGAACAAATGTGGTTAAAGACAAATATTCTCACAGGAAGAGGATCCAGGTTGTTGTCGACCAGGTGGTAGCTCCCAGAACCAACGAACACCTGCCTCATCACGACGTCCAGGCCGAGTCTGGCTGCTAGACCCAGTTTATCCAGCCACCTGCACAGAACACCTTCATAGAGTCATGTGTTCTGCTGCTGCAGAAACATCATTTACAGGTTTAACTTCCTGTTTGAGCAGCACGGTGGGTTCAGGGTTCAGGGTTCAGAGTTCAGAGCAGCCAGTTAATGAATGACCTCAATCAGCTCGTTAAGAACATTTAACGAGGCTAAAGCAGGAGGTCAGAGTCTGAGACAGAGAATCATTCAGTTTAATGTCCAGACACATTTAACTGCTCACTGACAACAACAACTATTATTATCATTAATTATTAATTCTTAGTATTTAATGAACTGACATGAATCCAGCTACGAACGTGTCCGACAGTCCCAGAGCTCCTCCTCCGTACGCTGAGCTCGTCTCTCCCAACCACACAGACTTCCCTGGAGACACCTGCTGCACCGTCTACAGGACAAACATCTGGACGTTAGAGACATGAGACATCTGGACCAGAGGAGACACAAACATCTGGACCAGAGGAGACATGAGACATCTGGACCAGAGGAGACACAAACATCTGGAACATCTGGACGTTAGTGATGAAACACTTTGTCTTTACCTGCAGGACTTTTTTGGTCTTTAAAGCCAGAGTGTCCAGGACGTCAGGATCTAGGAAGTCGTCCAGGGACGTGTCTCGTCCGTTGACGTAGTAACTGGAAACAGATCCAGACAAATAACTGACACATGGAGGAGGAGGAGGAGGAGGAAGAGGAAGAGGAGGTGGAGGAGAAAGATGAGGAGGAGGTGGAGGTGAACTCACTGGTGCCAGGTGCAGGCGTTAATGGCCTCAGCTCCAGTCTGCAGGAAGCTTCACACACAGGGAGGAGATAATAAGAAGCATTAGCAGCTAAATTAGCAACGTTAGCCCAACAATCGTCCTGCGCTCAGACACATGTGACTGTAATTGAGTTAAAGAAGAGATCAGCTGATTCTCTTTAGGAGCTCCTCTGCAGCAGATTCATTTAGAACGAAGAGTCTGAACAAGTTATAAAAATAAAAAGGTTTAGTTTCAGGTCAGTGGTGGAGACGAAGCTTTTACTGTTTCTGTCTAAACTAAAACATCTGGACATTTGACTCAGAGGGAAACTTTAAAATAAATCAATAAAATAACCTAAAAAACACTGTGTTCTCTATTTAAACGACCACAATAGAAACGGTTTTACTTTATTGTCTAGAATCATTTTAAATAATCTCTACTCTTGGTTTTCTGAGATCAATAAAATATATCAATAAAACTCGTCTTCTCTTCTTCGTTGGTGTTTAAAGGCACAGACTGGAGGAACAGCTCCACCTGCTGTTCATCTGATGAATTAACTCCTGTTGATGTTAACGTCACAGATTTACTTTAGTTTTTTATTTTTTTTATTTAAAATCAGCTCAAAGAACTTAAATCTGGACTAAAACAAAGTGACTCAGTTAAAACATTAAATGTTGAAGGAGGAGCTGTGATCAAGTCTCCAGTTACTGATCCTGGACGTTAGTGGGAGGACCTGACAGTTTAATTAACCAGTTTATCTCATTATTTCATTGAGGTGACGTGTCCGGGACGCTCTCACCCCTCCAGGAGGTCGACCCGGTGGTCCCGGGGCTGGCCCACGTCCGGCCCGTACAGAGCGGCGTGGCGGTAAAACTCTGAGTCCGACAAGATCCTCCTGAGACGAGAGAAGTCGAGGCCGAGCTGGCGTCCGTCCACTCTGATCCCGGCCTTCTTCTCAAAGCTGTTTGGTTCTGAGGACACGGAGACGAAGACACTTTCACTTCCTGTTCTGACACCCAACAACTTCCTGTGACTCACATGAGAAACAGTAGAAACAGTAGAAACCACAGAGTTCACAGGAACAACCGACAAAAGGAGAAGCAGAAGGAAGCGTTTATGACAGTGACATAAATAAACGGTCCCAGAGGAAAGACAGACTCCAGCTCCTGAGACACAGCGTCTGTCTCTGTCTACTTTCAGGATCTGTTTTTAATGATCGTCTCCAGACTCGTTTCTGTCCTCGTGTCCCGCCAGCGTACCGTTGCCGAGCTCCCAGGACATCTGGTAGCGTCTGGACTCACAGTACCGGAGCAGGCTGAGGGCGTTGCTGCTGTTCCAGCTGTTGTCGGACGTCCTGAGCAGAGCGTTCAGACCGAAGACCAGGTCCAGGCCGGAGCAGTTGGTGAAGGAGTGGAGCAGGTCCACGGTTTGCTCTGAGACAGAGGACGACAGAGGGTCAGAGGACGGTCCCAGCGTCTGTGGAGACACCTGACAGACGTCCAGCCGGTACCTGTGTAGTGGACCGTCCTGTACGTCCTCTGAAGGTCCTCCTTCATCAGGACCAGCTGCTGCAGGGTCCAGTCCTCCTTCAGCCTCTCCTCCATCCACCAGGGCAGCTCGGCCTTAACGCAGGACTCACCTGACGGTTCAGGTCCAGACGCGTCACATAATCTGCACATTCTAGCGTTAGCTTAGCATAGCTCTGTCCTCTAGAGTTCAGTCAAGGAATCTTTATGCTAAGCTAACTGCTCATCACTAGCCTGAGACTTTCCCCAAAAGCTGGTCTGGAGTCTCTCTGTTGGGAACTGATCCAGCTCCAGTAAAGATTAAAGTCCTCCAACCAACCAACCAATCAGATGACGTCTGTGACTACTGTTACTCTTCTGTCCATCACCACATTAAGCCCCGCCCACAAACGATCTGGCTGGCCCAGCAGATCTTTGCTGGAGCAGAATCAGTTCCTAACAGAGAGACTCCAGATAAACACTGATGTTAAAACAAGATAGCATAGCCTAAACAAGCTAATGTTAGCTAATTAGCCTAGATAAGCTAGGTAAGCTAACGCTGCTGTGTTAAGAAGCTGATAACCTTCAGTCTGACGTGGATCCAGACGCCGTGACGTCGCCGTCCTCGTCCTCCGGGGCCTGAACACCATGAAGTCCTGACGGGTTCCTCCAAACCTGAGGAAACCTGGACTCAGAGCTTTAGCCAGAGTCCTGATCTTTGAGGAGCTGGAGACGAGACCAGAGGAAAACACAGAACCATCACTGAGATCATCCGACCTCCGCAGGGCCCCCGAGCCAGAGGCTGGGAACCGCTCCAACGATAGAATAAAATCTATGAGAGGACGACGAGCAGCTTCTAGATCTCTGCAGCGTCCACAGGGATTTATATGAAGACTTTAACTTTAACTTTTAAACATTTAACGTCAGGTTGTTGAAGGTTTATCTTCTTTAATCAAATAAAACTTTTAGGTTCAACATTTAGTTTTAGTTCATTATTTATTAATTTATATATATCAACACTTTTTTGAACTTTTAAAACAATTATTTTAACTTTTCTGTCATAATTTGCTTTAACATCAGAACTGAACTTTCATCTCATTTACATTTTAAATCAGGTCTTTTTCATTTATATTTTCACTAATTCATATTTTCACTTTCATCTCTTGTTGTTTAGTTTCACATTTAAACTTTTAGACTTTTGTTAAAAGTCACATCCTCAGCCTGAAGCATCTAAAGTCAGGATCTGAGCTCATGTTGACTCTGGATTATAATCTCTGTCTGTTTCCTTTCATCTCGAACTCAAACTCAAACCTCAGCAGCGACATGAAGCGCTCCTCGGACGCCAGACTCGCGTCGATGGTGACGGACAGAAAGCGCGGATCCACCCGGTGAGACGGGACCGACAGATCCGCGTCCAGACGCAGCAGAGCCGGGGAGCTGGACTGGAAGGCTCGGTGTCCTCCAGAGAGACATGTCTCCGTCTGATGAGAGACAAGTAGAAAAACAAACAGCAGCTTCAACTTCATGACTGCGACCAACCAGCAGCACTTCCTGCTCCGCTTCCTCCTCCGTTCACACCGGAGCCGGATCTAGTCCGGAACGAGCCGAGCACACCTGCGGCTCAGAGGTGAACGGACTGAGTCAGCAGGGCCTCAGGAACGGGACCAGGGGCCCCTGGCTGCCCCATACAGGGGCCCCCTATTGACCCCCCCCCCCCCCCCCCACCACCCCCCACATTTAGTTTCATTATTGTCCCGGAAATCAGCCTCTGAAACGATCAGCTGATTAGTTAATAAAAACATCTGGAAATGTCTTTAGATATCATAGAGCTGTTGTTAGAGGATATTTATTTATTTGTTCATTTTTCTAAATTATTAATAATATATTATATATAAAGATAAATAAAGAAATGTCCCTTTAACTTAAATTACACAATAATAAAAATAATCAATAAATGTCCTTAACATTGATAATAATCACAATAATAATGGAATTAATACATGTCTCTAAAATGTAGAATTTAAAAAATAATCTAACATTTATACGTATAACAATAATCATAAAAAATCTTTAAATAAGTATAACTTATAATTATAATAATTAAATATAACTAAAAAATACTAATGAACCAAATCAACAGGTTTTCTATAATAAACATAAAAATGTAAAAATGAAAAAATAAATAAATATCCCTACAATGTAGAATTATAAATAAAATAAAAAATGATAATATTTTGTAAAGAAATTTAATATTTAAGAAAATGTAATTAAATTTATTTAATATAAAAGCAACAAAAAATATAAAATGTACCAAAACATTTTATATAACATTAAAATATGAACAGATATATCCCAATATATCTATCTATCTATATCTCCATCCATCCATCCTCTCATCATGAGGACGTTCAGATCAGTCTTTATATCTAAAGCACAGAGACTCTCTGGTCCTCGTTCAGTTTATTCAGTCATTAAAAATCAAAGCAGTTTCTTCTTCCTGTTGGTTTTAAATAAGTTTAAAAGTTCAGCTGAGATCAACAGGAACCAGACGGTCCGGTACATTATTTTAATACGAGTCTATTTCAGGTTAAAAACTAGTCCTGCGGCAGGTCAGAGGGCGTCGTCAGCAGCTCGTCTACTTCCTCCTGGAGAGCTGCAGCTTTTTCATTCAGCAGCATCTGGAGCCAAGAGAAGAAGAATGATCACCTTAAATCAGCAGATATCTGAATGGAGTCTGGTGCAGGAGCCTGACTCACCTTAGCAGAGGCCACCATCAGGACGGCCTGCTTCTTGAACAGGTTACCTATGGTCCTGGAGAGGAGGTCCGGGTCGGCGTTGGCCAGGTGGGTCAGAGTCTTGTAGCCGGCGGCGTAGAGCTGCTTCGCTCTCGACTGGAGGAGACAATAGAGACACATTAGAAACAGAACATCAGACCAGACGGACCTGTAGAGCTGGAGGAAGAGGAGGAGGAGGAGGAGGAGATGAAGGAGATGAAGGAGGATTCATTTCTACGTCTGGTCCTGACCTCCATGACTCCTGCCACCTCCATCAGAGGGATGAGCTCGGCCTTCACACAGTAACTCAGTCTCCGGGTCAACTCCACCAGCAGAGACCTGAACGGCCACAGCTCCTCCAGCTCCTGATCACACACACACTTCAGTTAGACTTCAGACTCAACCAGGACCAGGATCAGGCCCAGGACCAGGCCCAGGACCAGGCCCAGGCCCAGGCCCAGGCCCAGGCCCAGGCCCAGGCCCAGGCCCAGGACCAGGATCAGGATCAGGACCAGGACCAGGACAAGGCCCAGGACTAGGACCGGGACCAGGCCCAGGACCGGGACCAGGACCGGGACCAGGCCCAGGCCCAGGTCTTCGTACCTCTGTGAAGTGCAGCACACAGGAGCAGAAGGCCGAGGCCGAGCTGAGCAGCGTCTGGACGAAGCCTCGGCTCAGCTGGAACCGTTGGGCCACGCTCCAGAGGTCGGGTTCCTTCAGGAGGAAGTAGAGAACCAGAGCGAGGTAGAGCCGGGTCACCACCACCAGGTCCACGTTCTGAAACACATCAAAACCTCCTGATCAGTATCAGCCAAGTCTGACCTTTAATAGTTATTCATCTTCTGTTTTAACGGAGGTTGGTTAACGTCAGCGCTGACAAGAACATCACAGGAGAAGAAGAAGGAAGGAGGCAGCAGTAGAGGTCTGAAGGTCTGAAGGTCTGAAGGTGACGTTACCTTCTTCACCGTCTGTCCTGCAGCTTTCCTCGCTATGAAACTCTCTGACACTCCGACGGCTGCAGACATCTTCTGCTCTGCAGGCGACAGCAGCGTGAACTGGAACAGAGACTCAGTGTGAACAGGTCTGAGAGGAGAGAGGACTCAGGTCTGAGAGGAGAGAGGACTCAGGTCCGAGAGGAGAGAGGACTCAGGTCTGAGAGAGGACTCAGGTCTGAGAGGACTCAGGTCCGAGAGGAGAGAGGACTCAGGTCTGAGAGAGGACTCAGGTCTGAGAGGAGAGAGGACTCAGGTCTGAGAAGAGAGAGGACTCAGGTCTGAGAGGAGAGAGGACTCAGGTCTGAGAGGACAGAGGACTCAGGTCTGAGAGGAGAGAGGACTCAGGTCTGGGAGGACTCAGGTCTGAGAGGAGAGAGGACTCAGGTCTGAGAGGAGAGAGGACTCAGGTCTGAGAGGAGAGAGGACTCAGGTCTGAGAGAGGACTCAGGTCCGAGAGGAGAGAGGACTCAGGTCTGAGAGAGGACTCAGGTCTGAGAGGAGAGAGGACTCAGGTCTGAGAGGAGAGAGGACTCAGGTCTGGGAGGACTCAGGTCTGAGAGGAGAGAGGACTCGGGTCTGAGAGGAGAGAGGACTCGGGTCTGAGAGGAGAGAGGACTCAGGTCTGGAGCTCAGCACCTGTACCATGGTCCTGTACCTGTGTGAGGTAAACCATCCAGTCTGGTTTACACTGAGGGACCAGGTCGTAGGGGGTGACCAGGTAGACCAGGTGGAGGTAACTGTTGAGCAGCAGACCCTCCAGACCTTTGGACAGGTCCCGGTACAGAAGGTCACTGTAGGCCAGGTCCACTGAGCCTGAGGACGACAGGAGGAAACACATCAATGCTTCATCTGATCTAGTTCCAGTAGATGCTCCTCTTCATCAGTGAAGATGAGCTGGTCTCCATGGAAACAAGGAAGGAGCTAATGTTCAGCCTGTAGCTCTCCAGAGAAACCAGTCACCAGGGCATGCTACGTATCAGTGCTAAGCTAACTTTATTATGCGTCGTACCACCATTAGACCAGTAGATGGAGACAAACAGAGACACAGGGCTCTGATTCTGTCCGTCCAGTCACCACGTGGTGGACGGCTGGTGTTCATGTCTTCACCTTTGTACGTGGCCTTCCCCAGCCTGGTGACCTGCAGCGTCTGACCCTCAGCTGTGATCAGGTCTTTGTCCTTCAGCTGCTCCACGCTCTTCTCCACCACCTCCGTCAGACTGGTCTCTGAGAGCAGATGCTGCTGCTGGACGTACAGCAGCGTCCCCCGCAGGACATCCAGCAGCTGCTCCAGGGACGAGGCCATCTGCAGCGAGACGGGAAGAAAAATAAGACGACCGACAGACGGACAGACGGACGGATAGACGGACGGATGGATAGATAGATAGGTAGTTTACTTTTAGTCCGATGAGAGACAGGATGAGACTCATGAAGCCTTTTCCATCGTTGCTCATCAAGTTGCTGTAACAGTTCTCCATCGGAGCACACACCAGAGTCTGAGCCTGAAAGAAATAGATAATAAATAAAATATAAAATGAGATGGATTAGAGCTGCAGCCATGAACATGTGACTGATCCTCCTTCTGTCAGATACCGGAATAAAACTCAAAGACATTTAAAGTCGTCAGATAATAAAGAGCTTCATGTTTTATCAGCTCAGATACGACTGGAGACAAAAGGAGGAATCATTTTAATCATTGTCTCTCTGATCTGACGTCTGCAGGTGGAGCAGTGTCTCCTCCATGTCAGTGATGGTGTCCTGGTGCCGTTACCATGCTCCTCTCCTTGTCCTGCAGGATGAGGATGCTCTCCCCCACTGAGTCGATCCCGGCCCGACCGGCTCGTCCCACCATCTGCTTGTACTGGCTCCTCTTCAGGAAGTCGGTGGCAACGTACGGCGAGCGCAGGATGACCCTGATGTACGGGACATGGAGGAGACAAGAAGAAGAAGAAGAAGAAGAAGAAGAAGAAGAGCTGATCTGTTTACTGGGTTTAGATGAACAAGTCAAAAAGACGAGACGGTTTCTGGACGAGGAAACAAAAGTAGAAACTGGGTCAGAGTCAGGAGGACAGAGAGGAGCTGGACTAAAGGATGAGAAGATGGAGGAGACACCACAAACCTCTGGAACCAGTGAGGACGGTAGATTAAAGGACAGCTGTTAATGAGCGTCTCACCTGCGGGCCGGTAGGTTGATCCCTGCAGCCAGGGTGGAGGTACAGGTGAGGAGGCAGAGGACCCCCCTGGAGTAGGCCTCCTCCACCAGCTTCCTCTCCTCGGAGGTCAGACCGCTGTGGTGGTAAGCCAAACCGAACGGGACGGTCTTCCTGAGGACAGGACACACCGAGCCGTTCCCACTGTCCCTCAGCTCTCTGAGGAGGACGGTCTTCTCTTCCTTACGGTGCTGCAGGAACTCCCTAAAGATCAGAGACACCATCAGAGCTGTGGAGGAGGAGGAGGAGCAGGAGGAGCAGGAGGAGGAGGAGGAGGAGCAGGAGGAGCAGGAGGAGGAGGAGCAGGAGCAGGAGGAGGAGGAGGAGGAGGAGGAGGAGGAGTTTGTTTGTTGGTTCACTCACTCCTTCAGGTATCTGCAGATCATCCCGGCCACGTTCTCACAGTTCTTCTTGGTGGGACAGAAGACCAGGCAGGAGTGTGTTGGGATGACCTCAGTCACCAGAGCGATGATGTGGTCTGGGTCGATCTTCTGCATCGCGCTGGAGTACTGGAGGAAGAACATCCCATAATGAACGAAAGAAAGAAAGAAAGACTGGTCCTCCAAAAACATTTGACTTTGACCAGAGACGAGAGGGTCTCTGTGTCCTGGACGGACAGGTGAGGACGTTTACACCTGATACTGGACAAACTGAAGACTTTAAGAGTCTCAGTCAGCTTCTGGAGGGACGGAAGAAGACTGGACATCACTACCAGAAGACTGTGTTGTGTTTATTATCTGTAGTACCACCATTAGACCACTAGATGGAGGTAAAGGACCATGTATGACACTAAGGCACTGATTCTATCAGTCAAGTCACCGTGTGGTTCATAGTTGATGTAGAATCATGTGGACAGACTCTAAGAGTCTCCATCAGCTTCTAGAAGTCATGGATCATCTTTTGTGAGATCTTCAGGTTCAAGCTGCTGATCTTCTAGTTCTAGTTCTAGTTCTTCTTCTGTGTCCTGGCAGCTTTGACTCTAGCCAACCGCCACTAAATCATCAGAAGAAGAAGAAGATGAAGACTCTATAGGGGTTCATGGAAGACAGGACGTCCCTAGTGGAGATCTGTGATATTCTACTGTGGCCTAATGATATCTGAGTTTAACATCAGGTGTCACCATCAGGTGTGACCACAGGTGTGACCATCAGGTGTGAACATCAGGTGTGAACATCAGGTGTGACCATCAGGTGTGACCATCAGGTGTGAACATCAGGTGTGAACATCAGGGCGAAGGCTGAACTCACTTTAAAGTTAAGGAGTCGTGAGAACCTGAAACAGTTCTCCTCCTTGGGGTCCACCTCATAGATGGTGTCGTTCAGTTTGACGTATTCTTTCAGCTCCACCTGGATGTGAGACGATAAATGTGGTGAAACACTGGTCCTGGTCCTGGTCCTGGTCCTGGTAGTGGTCCTGGTCCTGGTACCAACCACCATCACATGACCAGTACTAGAATCAGCTGCTT